>NC_079526.1:14573121-14575621 GCF_003711565.1 Takifugu flavidus | reverse complement strand
GCTCTCATGTGGTCAACTAGCTTAGCTGAAGTGAGGCTACAGACGATCAAGCTCATTTCCTCCAGTTGTCGAAGATGAACTGTAAAGCCACTGATGGAATCACCAGCCATAGCTTTGCCTTCAGAAGTCGGCTAAACGTATACGTGAATATCTGTGCAATTAAAGTACAACGGAGCCTCGTTATGCTCTCCATGTGTGTCACTCATCAAAGATTTAAGTCTCAGCTGTTGCCTACGATGGACGGCTACACCACAATTACTGTCAATGGAAGGATTCAGTCACCCGCACACAGGCGTCGGACGTTACAGGACAAGTGAACGAAAACTTTACGTAAATGACTTCTATATTCAGCATTTCCTGTATCTTTACACTCAAGTAAACCTTTCTCCTTGATTGCAGACCTCTGAATTTGAAGTCTTCTTATCACCTTGAAGTAAATTTCAGCGTTTGACGATGAGGAATTTAGCATTGTGTGTAGCCTGCACCCTATTTGACCTTTGACCCCAGCACAGTCTTTAACCATTAAAATGCCAGTTCTTTATCTCCCGTCCTGCTGGGGCCGTCTCTCTTTCCCGCCGCCGTCTTTGCGTCCGTATCTCCCCGTAAGTCACTGCGGGCTTTGAACAGCTGCTTGATGTTTGTGACAGGCGGCGCGATAGTGCTGACAGGCTGGAGACGGTTATCAGAGGGCGCTGCTGCCAGGAGCCAAATTGAAAATTGCAAAAGAAAATCCTGCTCACTGACTTCTCTCTACTTTAAAAAAAAAATGGGGGGGTTGAATCATCAGCCATTATGTTCGATGACCTTTTGGGCATCGGGCATCACTGATAAAACTCCAAACGACAACACTCGACTGTGATCCAATTTTCCACGTTGTCCCCGTCCGCCTTCCCTCCTCCTCCTCGTCACCGTTCGACCCGCCGCCGCTGAAAATGATAGGCTTTCTGGAGAGCCTCCATTGTGCCGCCGATGAAGAGATTTCAGAGATTTCAGAGATTTTATTTGGAGGAGATGGTGCTCTAATGTGCGTGTGCTGGATCCTGTGGGCCCGGTCCAGTTTTATCCCGGACCAGAGGCCAGGAACCTGCGAGCGTGTGGAAATACAAGGAGAGGGGAGAGAGACCGCGATACACAACAGGGAGGATGTCAGCAACACCGGTGTGTGTGTGTGTGTGTGTGTGTGTGTGTGTTGTGTGTGTGTGTGTGTGTGTGTGTGTGTGTGATCTCAGGAGAGGAAAAGGGAAAAGGGAAAAGAAGGAGCAGAGCTGATCCTCTCGGTCTATCAGAAGCTCCATCTCTCTGTAATTGAATTCTCTCCCTCTTCCATTGTTGTTGTTTTTGTCTCTGGGGAGGGAAGCTCTGAGGGGTTTTCTTCTCTCAGGTGGGGCTACAAATTTATCAGAAGCATTCTGCTTTCTGTCGATTACAGTTTTCAGGCCTTTGCGTGACATCGGCGCTGATGAAGTTCACCTTAAAAAGGGGGAAGGCGTTCATCCTTTAGGTGCAGCTCCTTCGAAACACGGTGCAGCAGCTGGTGTTTGATGCACACACACACACACACCACACACACACACACACACACACACACACACACACGCCTGTGACCACTCATGGCCAGAGAGCACAGAGCGACTCTCCAGCCTCCATTTGTGCTAAATTAACTGATTAAAAAAGGTGTGCGTGAGCCCACTAGCATGCACGCTACATTACCTTGAACTCAACACCTGTCTGCATCTGTGTGTGTGTGTGTGTGTGTGTGTCCCAGGTGTGTGCTATTAATCAATTGTCAGTTTATTTTTGGGGTGATAAGTTGCAATTTACCCTCCATCTCAGGACTCACGTCAGGTGGTTATAGCTTCATCGCCACGCCTCCTCGCTCCTCCTCCTCGCTCCTCCTCGCTCCTCCTCGCTCCCGTCTTTCCTCTGGTTCTCTCCTTCCTCTCTTTCTTCAGGGGTTCTCTTCATCTTGTGCTTTTCTTCTGTTTATTTTTTCCCAAACGTCATCCTCAGCCCTTGAGTAAAAAAGGCGGACTGTATAATTAATTACACAGCTTGGTCTAATTAGAGATGAATCCATGCTGTCCCTCTCTCTCTCTCTCTCTCACACACACACACACACACACACACACACACACACACATCTCGCAGCTCTTTTGGCCCACTAGCACTTGTATGAACAGCAAGCGCTGCGATCCTCCAACGAGCCCCTCTTGCCTTGATGAATCTGACAAATGTGGCAATAATTAGTGAAGACGGACGAGAGGGAAATTACGTCTGACGAAGCAGCGCCGCCGTCCTGTCTGCACGTGAACAGAGAGTTTAGGTTCACGTTACAAACAGATCTGATAATAGATGGTAAAATAATGAGCAGGAACATAAATCCCAAAATCTGGGTTTGTCGTCATGTTTAAGTCTGTGCGATCATCAAAACATCAGCGATTCTGGCCTTTTGACTCGTTATTGTGCCACAAGGGTGTTAAAAATGGAGCTACAGTGTCTG
>NC_079526.1:14553121-14570621 GCF_003711565.1 Takifugu flavidus | reverse complement strand
AACACTGCAGCCTTCACCTGCTGAGCTGGAATTGATCCTAATTATCCTGATTGAGAGTTTTTCCTCTCAGAAATTCCAGCCAGGAAGGGTCAGATCTTCCTGTCTTTACAGAGATGATCAGAGGTGATCAGAGGTGATCAGAAATGATCAGAGGTGATCAGAGGTGATCAGTGAAGCAGAAAACAACCTCTGTCACGTTTCCATCAACAGTCGGATCTCTGGGGGGAACCTGTGAGATGATTCCACCTCAGCCTGGGATGAAACGTGAGGGTTGATGTTATTTACCCGTTGTTATTATCAGTCTTTACCTTGGGGCTTTTGGGTAAAAGTTATGTTTTTAATGTAGCATAGCGCTTAATTCTGATATTGTTGTGCTATTTACTGAAGGCCAGTTTCATCTGAAGATGGATCATCTCATTTTATGCCGATATCAACACAATATTCAGTGAAACACAACTCAATAAAAGAAAATGAAATAGAAAGATTCAAAAGAAACAAAAGAAACAAAAGCTCCTTTTAAGCATAGAATGAGGATGTTTATATAAATAACTTTTAAGCTTTAAGTAATGTAATTATATGCTAGTTCCCAGTTATCTATTAAATACTGCATTTTTCACACATTCACATTGAATAAAAATGTTTGTATTTCGCTAAGAAAGGGTTTGAATACAATCCTAAACACATTTTATGGTTTTTTTATGCCTTGTGTCCTTTTAGAGGTTCAGTTATCAGACTGATAAACCGCTGAAAAACCTCATTTTCTCTGTTTAACAGCTGAAGGATGAACTCATTTCATTAACAGACGTTTGCCTGAACAAGGAATCTATTTAACACACACACACACAACACACACACACACACACACACACACACACACACACACACACACACACACACACACACACACACACACACACACACACACAGAATTCAGGCCTGGGGGCCAACAGTGGCCCTTCCAGGGGTTTTCCTGCTGTGCTGCTGTCATGCAGATGTGACTCAACGATCATCTCCTGTATTCACAATGTGGCCTTTGTTGCAAGACCCCACCCTCCTCTACTGTACTCCATGTGTGTGTGTGTGCGTGTGTGTGTGTGTTTGTGAGACAGTAAGTACGTAATTGAGTCAGTAGGTAAGTATCCCTCCCAGCATTTCCTGTCTTACGGAGCTCAGGCGGTGTTAGCCGGGGTTAGCCGAGGCATTAGCACCTGCTGTCGCTGCTCTCACTCACTTGTCCAGACACAACAGATTTAGCTTGGAAATCAGGATTACTGCTCGTAATGTGTGCTAAGAGCATTAGTTTGGGCCCGAGTGGTTAATAGATCGTTACTATCAGGCAATAATTGAATTAAGTCTAAAAGTTTGTCAAAGTTGACCGAAACAGTGAAGGAAGTGGCACAAAATCTCTCAGCTGTTGCTGAGGCTCAGGTGCGTTGCAGAATAACACACCTGAAGGTTATTTTCTGGGTCAGTAGAACAATAAAGGAAAGTGGACCTGATCAGATTAGCCCTAATCCCGGAAAAGCAACTCATTCACAAATTTTGATGACTGCGGTTTCTCTTTGTCAGCACGTGATGACTGAACGCGTTCCTCCAGTTTTAACGATGATATTTGTGTCCCCGCGCCGGCCGAGAGTGAACGTGCGCGGCGCACGCTCGCTGAGCCGGATAAAGAATGGAGATTAACGCAGATTAATATATGGACGCATGAATGTAAAGAATGAGGCGGGCAGAGGATCACCAGTGTTTCAAGCATCTGTTCCTGAGTGAATCATCACACACACACACACACACACATAGACATATTACATCTCCCACCTCCTTACGCAGTCCCAACTAACCCCCCTGACCCTGATCTAAACCCAAATCAGTCCTTTGAAGTTGTGGGGACCAGCCAAGATGGCCTCACCTCGCAAAAATGTCCTCGCTTTGATAGTAGAATGAGTATTTTGGTACTCGGGACACACACACACGGTCCTCTCAGTGGGCTTCAGCAGGTAATGACGGCTATTTCAGTTTCTCGACTCCTCACGGAGGCCTCCCGCTGAGGCGGCTAATCTGCTCTTGTCTTGCTGTAGAATTCTCTCCCGTTGTGCACCAGCACAGCGGCCCGTGCACTAACCCCCAGGATCCTCCAGAGCGATGGCGGCTCAGGGCCACGCTCGCGGGGACGCACGCTTCCACAAACACAGGAGAAAGATTCGAGCAACAGCGGAAACAAACACGAGTCCGAGAAAATAAAGGATTTCTGAGATGCGGCAGCGAAGGTTCGGCCGCTGTGACTCTGAGGAATTCCTTACGAATTCCTTCTGAAAGCGTGTGTTGAATGAGACCAAGTTGAGAAATTGCCTGGGGTCGGTTCCTACGCTTCCTATTTGCAGCGGTGCTACCTGTCTGCCTGAAAATACGCCAGGCTGGAGATTCAGAGGAGACAAAGGGAGGTTTTTCTGCATCCTGCAGAAGTGCAGAGCATCTTAGTGTGTAAAAGACACGGGACTAATCATTCTCATTGAGGCCTATTTCCATGGAAACTCTGCACAGGGCAGTAATTTAGCCACACTAGCGACACGACACAGAGCGAGTCATTATCTTAGCGCCAGGCTAGGGCCCCCTATTTAAAGATTCACACCATGGGCGAACAATTAGAGTGCAGACCGCTGGTCTACCAACTTAAACGAGTCTGTTTGAGGGCTTCCGTAGCCATCCAAAACTTTTCCTTTCCAGCCGTGTATTTATCAGATAAATGCCAATGCTTGTTCTTAAAGATGTCACAAGGTTTAAGATTGTGACACATGTCTTCAATCCTTCTGTTCCAGGACAATCCTGCTGGTCTAGCTTGAGCTACACGAATGAGTTTGCATGTTTTCCACCCACAGAAGCATTTGCGGTATTTTTGGCTTGTTGAATTTCTGAAGTCACTAACGAACAACCTGATCTCTGTTCACAGATTTCTCCCTCTCTGGTCGCCCACCAAACACTCCGGGTTCTCCAAGGTGAGGGTCCCGTTCCGATGTTCCATGCGTGCGCGCATGCATGTGTGCGCTAACGTCCCGGGTTCTGTCACTTTCCCACTCTGCCAGGTCTTTTATGCATTTTCTTTCAAAAGAAGCTGTCAAGTTATTCTGTCTATGGGCTCACGCGAGGGACAAAAAGCATACTTTGTTTTGTTTGTTTGAATGAATGAGGGAGCGAGTGGAGGAGGGAGGGAAAAAAGGGCAGAGAGAAACGAGTGGAGGGGTAACATGTAATTTAGTGTTTGCCCCACTCTACTGTACATGGCTTTAGTCATGCTAATGCGGCTCTTTGTCGGGTGGAGGAGATAGCCATCAATCAGCTGTCAATTGGTCAATTGGAAGAGAAAAAATACAGAAAGAGAGAAAGAAAAGGCCCCTGCTGCCTCCCTCCTCGTCCTCTTCTTCTCCTCTGTTACCTAGTGGACTTGGGGGTTTCTGTCAAAGCCTGGAAGCTGGATTTGGATCGGGAGTCCAGGTGAAGGGCTGGAGGGGGAGAGAGTGAGCAAGAAATTAGACCCCACGTTTTTCTCTTTTAACGTGATAAAATCATTATTAAGCTGCACAATTGGAACTCTGCATTCAGATGATTTTTTTCTATTAAATAATCCCTGATGTGTTGCTGGAAAAATTATAAATATGTTTTATTTGCATAAACAATAAACTATACATTGAATGTTTAACAAGCCCCCTTTTTAGTATTGTAATGTATGTATAAAGTCTATTAAACTATTCATATTTAACACTCAATTTAAGCAAAAAAAAAAAAGATGGTTATGTAGTAAAACTGGGTTTGGTCAGTATAATAAATTTGTCCAAATGCATCTTTATAAATACGTCGGCGTCTCCTTGAGTTGTCGCCTGTGTGTCAAAAAGCTTCTGTTTTCTTGTTATTGTTGTCAAAAAGTATTAAAAGAAGTGTCTAATTGTGATTTGACGCCTCTGGAAACTCGCTGCGCCTCTCAGAGGGACCTGTCAGAGGAGGAAGAACCCTTCATTATGCTAGCTAATGTTAGCGCTAAGATAAGCTAACAGGCCCATTAGTGCCAGTTCATTTAGCTCGTTAGCCGAAGCCTCGGGCTGATGACATTCATTACATATCATTAGTGCTCAATTAACATGTCTCAGTCTGACACGGTGGCGCCCAATGTTACACGACACTTTTAATCATGTTTTATGAAATGTTTCTGCCGCTGTGACATGATTTATGAGTTTTACATGACATGGCGTTCATTACATTAAACAGCTGTAATCACAACGGCTGAAGGATTTCCAACGTCCGCAGCCGGAATCTTGTTCTGTCTCGTTATTGAAAAGTGGGAAGTAGTTTATTTCAAATCTCACTAGTTTTTTTTTGTTTTTTTTTTGAAGGTGAATTCGTTAAAGATGATTCTGGTTTGTCCAAGTCTGCAGAGAAAATGACGGTTTGAAAAAGTCCTTCAGGATGTGATAAAACTGAGATGGATTCTACCCCTAAATTCTTTGATTGGTAAAACTCGTGACAGATGAAAGGAAGATACTCCTGTAAAGCCTCTATTATCCATCGTTACCAAAAGAAATTCTGCTTTCACGGGTTTATTAACAATCAGTCCAGGATCATGTGGAATATTCAGAACTACCAGAGGCCGGATCTTTGTCTTTGATTTGATCTTTGTCTTTGATTTGATCTTTGTCTTTGATTTGATCTTTGTCTTTGATTAGATCTTTGTCTTTGATTTGATCTTTGTCTTTGATTTACAGCTAATTCCAGTTTCAGCTTCTTTTCTATTGGCCACCTGACAGCAGTATTTATGCAAAATCAGAAAGTTTCTGTCCGTTGCTGAAGAGAAGCAGCAGCCGCAGATCAGGCTCACATTTACACACCTACAAACTCTTTTTTCCGGCCGTATCGCGCTCGCCCGCCCACCGATCCAATAAATAGAGCGTCGTATTGATTTTGTTGTCTCCAGACTGAGCGTCTTGTAGTGTGTGTGCACGGCTGCGCGCGGGAGTGTGTAAAAAAGGATTAAGGCCCTTCCTCGGCTATAAGATACCATCAGCCATCAACCCTGCTAGTCCGCTTCGGGCTTTCCTGGCTGCCACATTGTCTATTCTGCTCCGCTATGTGAAAAATGTTGAATATCAACAATGGCTTTCAGTGGTGTATTGTGGAGTTTTTGTATGAACTAATCTTGCCTCAGTGAAAGAGACCTAGGGCTTGGACAAAACGTCTAGAGCTACAGCATTCCTCTCTGGCTCTCCCCTTGAACGCTGAGCAGAAGGCTGGGGCAGAGAAGAGGGGGAAGGCAGGCTGGAGAGGCAGGGACGGGCAGAGCCAGGCCCGGCCTGGGAGGCTGCGAGGGTGTGTGTGTGGGGGGGTGTTGCTGGGATGATGGGCCAAGAATGGGGGAATTAGGGAACAGGTGGGAGAAAAGCTGAAAGTGGAGGTGTGAGAAGGAGGAACCAGGAGCGGATGGACAGGTGATGGACAGGCCAGGAGGAGAGAGAAGAAGAAGAAAGCACCAAGCTGCTGAGAGGATGCTAAAGATGCTGCAGAAGCTAATGACACAGTCTAGAACCAGCTGACTGGACTAACGAGGACCTGGGGTTGAAAGGAAGGCAGAGACGTCTCCGGGGGTTCGTCTTCAGCAGTGGGAAGGCTGCTTCTCCCTCTCCTGCCACGGATGGAACGCTGCACGGACGTCCAATCAGACGACGGGGCAGCGGGCCTGGTCATATGACAGCCGTGACATCACTTGAAGGTAAGCTGTCTGAAAGTTGCCTGAATGATTGAAGCCACAGGGGAGCTTGTGCTGCCTCTTCCTCACACAGCTGTTGTTGTTTACTGGGACCAGTGTCCACGCTGGGCAGAGACCAGTATGAGCACAGCCTTCCGGGTTTTATGGGCACTTCCTCCCAATTTGCAGGGCAACATTTGCTGTTCGGATCATTCCGAGCGTTGAACTCGTCTAGTCTGGATTTCAGATGGATTATTAACGATATTGCTTTTTTATATGATGTCATCGATCAGGTTGTGGGTGTGTGTGTATGTGTGTGTGTTTACTTGTAGAAAACACAAGGAAATAACAGAAAATGAATGTAAAAGCTGTTTTCTGGGTTGTAGAGAAGCTTCAAATAGTTCTAGCCTACATAAGCGTAGCGTGTGTGTGTGTGTGTGTGTGTGTGTGTGTGTGTTTCGGGGGTACAATTTGAGGTCAATGCCACGGAAACCTGGAATTGTGGGATGGTTGACTTAACCCTTCACCCCTAATACACTCTCTCTGTCTGTCTCTCTCTCTTGCTCTCTCTCTCTCTCTCTCTCACACACACACACACGCACACACACACACAGAGCGTAATCGGAGGCCTCTGGTGATTTGTCCTCTCAGCTTGAAGCCCCTGTCATTCCTCCCTGCTCTCCTCACAATTACAGCCCTGAAGTGAACTAGAAAATCTGCTCCAATCTAGCAATTAGTCCTGAGGCTACTAGCAGTGTGTGTGCACGCGCACGTGTGTGTGCACGCGCATGTGTGTGTGTGTGAGTAGGTGTGTGTGTAGTGGAACCGCAGCAAGTTTTCTGCTGAAACATTGTGATTAAGGTATAAAGGTGTTATTGTCCCATCACTGCCGAGATCCTGTCCAGTCAGAAAATGCCTGAAAGACCCTGAAAGTCCTCAGATTCCATCAAATCTGGAGCTACAAGTGCAGGAATGGCGGAGACGCCGGACGTCTCGGCGGTGGACGCAGTCTCCGATGGACCGAAGTTCACTTCGACTGTTGAGAAGACAGGGCGACAGAGGCGGGTGCTGGGGCTCCGTCAGGATCTCCCAACTCGTAACGAGAGGAAGTTTGAGAGGGTGAGGGGACGACGCGGGCCCGGAGAGGAGTGCAGCGGCGTGCTGGGCAGGAGATGGCGTGCGTGGCGGCGGGAATGTTTTCAGGCCCGGGGGGGGCGCGGGCAGGCCTGACTGGACAGCGACAGAGGCGCTTAGTGCCGCCTGGCTTCTTCCTAAAGACCTGGCCTCCATCTCCCTCCGGCGTCTCCTCTTTCTCCTCCACTGCCGCTCTCTCCTCCTTTTGTCAGCTCCCTCCATCGCCCTCCAGTTCCTGCTCTCTTTCCCCTCCTGTGTTTCTCGCTCCCTTCCTTTATTTATCTCCCTCCCCTCCTGCTCCTCGCCTGGGCCATTACAGACACTCAGCGGCGGGCTGAGAGTTGGGGGTGGGTGGCTGCGGCGGTGGGACGAGGAGATTGAGCGGGACAAAAGCCCTGAGATGCGGCGGTCCGCCGAGAGTGGCTGCCTTTGAAAAGAAGCCGGACGGCGTCTTAATGCAGCGGGTGAGCGCACGGACGGAGCGGACCGGGTCTTTTATCCGCGTCCTTAAGCTGAGGCCTGTTTGGACCAAAAAAAAAAAAAAGGGGGAGAAAAGCACATCATCCTCCTGGTGCCCTTCCATCTTGTTTCATCAGGCACATTAAGATGTGATGTCGGGACATTTGGGAGCGCCGCCGAAGGCAGACGCTTAAAGTGAAAACTTTAATGTGCGTATGGGATGGAAAAGCGTGTGTACTTTTCCTCTGAGAGGCTGAATTTGCCATTAAGAATTCCCGGAACGGAGACGCCGGGAGAAGCCAAAGTGCTGGTGCACGCGTTGCATTTCAGCCATAATGAAGGCAGCAAAACAAACAAATCTGGGGGCGATAGCGCGGCGCCGCGGCCGGCGTCTCTGCCCCATCAGCGGCAGATTGAGGAGGAACGTGGGGGGAATCCATTTCTCTTTGTGACACAACATGAAGGACAAACAACACTTTTCTTTAGACGTAAGAACAGATGAGCTGAATGGATTTACTGTCCGACACCCATCTCAGTTAGCATTAATCTTCGCACCAATTATGGCAGTTTGTATTCAGCTTTATTATTCCCCTCAGATTGGGGGGGGGGGATTTCAGATGATATTTTCTGCTTACACTTATTTACTTGTGTTTGCTGCCTCTTTGTTGTGGGTGGTGTAAGAGTATTATTATGGATTTGGCTGGGAGAGCTTAGCCGCTCCACGATTCCGATATCGGCCGGACTTTCATCAAACGCAACAAGCTGCAAATCCACTTTAATCAGCACAGTCGGGCGAGAGTTCCGCGGAGCGTTGACTTAGCAACGCTTTAGCGTCCGCGCCCACGAATTTCAGGCAGAAGTTGGCAGGAAAGTCAGTGTTGTTCCAGGATTGAGGTAATAATCACAGTGAAGTAAAAGACAATTAAATGGGATATTTTTGGTTAACAGTTGGCAAAAATACTGAAATATTCTTTGTTGATGACCAGCTAATAAGCTAACAAACCAGTTATCTCATCTGGATGCTATTCACGTTAGCAGTAGGTGCGTGAAAATTGCTGCTGCTGCATAGTTGCATCGTCGCGCGACAGCAACAGCGTTTAACTCACATTTGCAGCTCATACCAAGCTCATTTCTGCAGAGCTCTCGGGTTTTATTGGTTCAGTTAGATGAAACAGACACATTGTTCCGTCCACAGCAGCATTTTGCAGCGTTGGACCCCCAGTGTCTGCGCATATTAGCAGAAGCTCGGATGGACGCTAAACAAAGAGGTTATAAGAGATGAGGGCATGGGTTTATTGCACAACAATAGTTTTATAAGGCTTAAACAGATCTGCAGCATACCTACAACAACGGCCAAACACACACACACACACACACACGCACACACACACGCATGCAGGCTCAAAAGAGCCAAATCCGACTAGCTTTCTCCAAAGTCCAGCCAAGTCCATCTACCACACACACACACACACACACACACACACACACACACACAGAAAGAGAGTCCAGTTACATCGTGGTCAGACAGGGAAACACGTACACATGTAAAATTTGATCACACAGCTCAACCTCCTGGTAAGACCCACATGGCCGACAGTGGCCCAGCGAGCATGCGCACATGCACGTGCACGTGTACGTGCGGTCAGTTCTGAGGCCTCTCGCTGCAGTTGGGGAGAGAGGATAGACGGGATGGAGGGATGGAGAGAGAGAGGATTAGAGTGATATGGAGACAAAGAACAACAATAGTTTGTCACATTTCATCAGAGAGGATTTTATAGGAAAGCTGATTTGGGCTGTGCCACCAACAAACAACCGGCGGAAGTGTGGGATTTATCGCCCAACCAGTTTGAGAATTTACATAAACTTTTAAAATGACAAAGTGTCTCCGATACACTGGTTGCATTTTCACGCCTCCATATAGCCGAAGAGGGAAAATCGGAAGTTTAAAACTCTAAACAGCCGTAATTGGTTTATTCTTGAATTAGGGCAGAAGTATTTGTTGTCATTTAAAGTCGGGACACTAAACTAAACCAGACATTAAATAAACCACAGTTCAAACCTGGAAAATGTAATTATTTAAAATGAATTGCATGAAAGCTCCATTAAACCTTTTACCTTTTAAGCTGCAACACCTGTTGGGCTTGGAAATAAGATTAAAATACACATTTTATTTACCGGAATCAAGAGACATTGGTATAATTTAACTTTTAGCAGATATAAATATAAATAACTGACAAATATCTTAAAATAAAATTGGCTTCTGCTGTTGCTCTTATACTGTCTGCAGCTTCGTCCTCCTGACATTAAAGCTGTATACTTTCAGTTTCGGCAAGCGCACCATCATCACGCACACACACACACACACACACACACACACACACACACACTGGCAGCATGTGGCAGGAAAACAGCAGGATCAGTTTGAAGTGAATCAAATGATTTAATGTTTCAGCCTCTTCCCTGGGGAAGGGAATGATAGGGGCTTCTAATCGACACCAGGTCAACAGCTTCCCCTCACACACACACATTCGCACACACACTAGCCTGTTTCTGTTTCGGCTGTCCCTCTCACACACACATGTTAGAGCCTCAACAGTTGCCAGACCAAACAAAGGCCTCTGCTGTCCCCCCTTCATGATGGATGAGCAGCATCTCATACTCAGCAGAGCTGCAGCTCCACAGCCATCGACGAGGCTCCCCCACCCCTGGAAGATGAGACTCATGGACATCGGGCCGGTCCTGAAGCAGCCAGTGATGGAGACGCACTTAATGAGAGCTGAGCGATCAGCAGGGAGTGTTTGATTAGCGTCAGCAGCAGGTGATAGACGGGACCCCAGAGGTCATCAATGATTAGGAGCAGCGTTCATCATCCAGGAGGGTTTCATGCCTCTAACTGGGCCACTTTTCTAAATATCCGCCTTTATTGAGTCCTGATATCTAAAGAAGCTGTTGAGCAGGTGGGATCATGTCTTTATTACGATGCCAGGAACCATTTTCACCGTCAAATAATTGCAACGCCGCGTTTCAGAATTGAATATTTCGTTTACTGACCTTCTGGACCCAAATCACAGCTCCAGCAGCATCTCCGTGACGCCGCCGCCGTTCTTCTCGCTAGGAGTTACGAGACCCGCAGGTGGAGGCCGCGACGCTCGGAGCCAGCAGGTGTCAGAGGCGCCGCCGTCGTGGCATTTTTCAGCGGCGAGGTGCGCCCGAGCGGCGGCGCGTGATGAGACGCCGGAGGAGACGACGGCGTCGGCGCTGAGAGAAAACACGCTGATTCCCCCGCCGGCTGTATTGTCGCTAAACGCCGCCGCTCTCTATGGACTGTAAATGATTTAATTTGAGCGCCAGATGTGGCGTTGAGATTCAGATGCTGGTGCTTGTTGGGGAGAGGGTGGGAGAGCGGGAGGGGCGGAGGAAAATGACAGGAAGGAGGGAAAGAGCTTGGCAGGCGCCGGCCAGCAGCAGCCCCGGCACTTGACAGAGCTCTCGTGACTCCGTGCGCGTGTTTCCACTCGTGCATCATAGCAGCTGAATGAAAATCAATCTGCTTCCACAGCTGCCATCTTGAGTGTCGGCGGGCACAGATGGGCCTTCCCCGCCACCCTCCCACTCGCTGGCACGCGACCAAAACAGGTCCTTCCACCACAGCCTTTCCAATCTTCTCCCCTTCTTCTCTTTTCCTCCTCCGACCTTCTTCTCTGTAATCAGGCCCCCGGGCTCCGAGGGAGAGGGGCTTTATGTCTTGCAGCGATGTCTCCAAGTCGCTCTGACAGCAGATGTGTTGGGGCCTTTCGATGGGCTCTAATCACCCTCATTGACGGCTCCGAGGACCCCGTGTTGCACCTCTGAATGGCAAATTAAAGGGGTTTTTTTATTTATTTTTTTAAATAACGCTAGTAATTGGCTAAATCGTTCATAAGCCCGGAGATCAGGCGTCTAATCTGCCGTCTGACAGGACGGATCACGAGGCCCGGGACGGCTCGCATCCGCGTGTGTTTGCGGTTCATTTCCTCGCCCCTCCGGCCAGTTTGGAGCGTAACGGCACGTTTGATTTAACACTTTGCCCATCAGATTACCAAACACTAATCGTCCCCTCCGCTGGAGTTTGTCTTAGCGTCAAGCCTTCCTGCTATCTCCTCTCCTCTCCTCTATCATCTCCCAAGCCCATCTCATCTCTGGCTTAACTCCATTAGCCTGGTAATTGGCTTTGAAAGTGGCGGTCACAGACTTGGAAGGCCACTTAATGTCCATCTCCTTCCCTCTCTTCTCCTCTCTGCTCTCCAGTCTATCATCTACCTTCCACTGTAAACAGCATTAACTAGTCCTCCATAGAAATCTGAGGCCACATTAGTGTTATCCTCCTCTCTCACCCTCACTGCCGAGCTTATGAATCCAGATCACGAGAGACGATACGGCTAAGTGGATATTTTTCTCCAAAATAGGGCCCCAAATAGCCCCAACTGTCACAGATGAATATGTAAATTCTGCGTATGGAGATTGACTTCCATTTTTTAGGCCGGCTGAAGAAACTAAATCAGTATTTAGAGGATGCGGACGCGGAAATTCAGCTCATCGCCAGAGCCGCACCTCCCAAACCCGGCCCGACCCGCAGACAAGAGCCGCGAGCGTCGCCTTCCATCTCAGAGGAGACGAAATAAAAAACCGAGGCGCTTTTTTTTTGCCTCTTTGAGGCATTTGCTGCCTGCAAATGTGCAATATAAATTCATGTTTTACCTTTGAAAAGTTTTGCCCCCGTCTCCACCTCATGACTGAGCTAAAAACAAGTGCACCCAGGATTCCCAAGCGCCTCCGACCAGCTTCGGCTCTGGCTGTGGTCGTTTGGGGGGTCATAGGTCAAGCATCAACGCGTTACTTCGTTACGCCCTGAAGACACCAAGAGTCCATTTAGCATCGCAGCAGCTCTGGGCCGCTCACGCTTTGTTTACATTAATGACTTTTCCAGCGCGGTGACGGCAGCGTCGCCCCGTGCACGCCAGGCTCCGGGGCGTCGACACCCACCCGTGAATCCGTCGCATCCCTCCGCCTCTGCTCCCCGTGTTTGTGTGTTTCCTGCAAAGCTCCCCTATCTGTTTGATGGCGTCTCGTCGGAGGGATTGTGGAAACACAGTAATTAGTTAGCGATAGCGGCGCCGTTGCTGTGAAATGATAGCTGCCCCCCCCCCCCCCCACCTCCGACCCAGGAGGGACGAATCAATCAATAACCTGATTTATTTCACGTCCTTATCGTCTAATTTAATTGCCGCCTCTGTCGTGGGGGAGGTGGGGGGGATAAACAAGCTGAGGGCGGGGTGGGGGGGAGGGGGGGGTTTGCTAAGTTGAAGGAATAACAAGTTTTATTTAATTTCTTTCTTCCTTATTGTCGTCTGCTGTGTTTTTCTGCGTGTTTGTTGGTGTTTTGCAGCAGCCTCTGCAGCGTATTTACTGCTGCAGCGCTGCTGGTTCATCACACACACACACACACACACACACACACACACACACATGCCGCCACAAATTATCAGAAAGAAGAAATTTAATTAGCAATATAAATTCCAGGCGGGTACATTTTGTGCAATTGTCTTGCTATCTTTCCAGAAATTAGTCTTTTAAAATGAATTTGCTGTATTAATCATCTCCTGAAATATTTTTGATCACTGAATTAATAGATTTGCGTTGGGGGAGCTTTGTTTTTTTTAGGTATTCATTGACATAGGTGATTGCCTCTTAATTATGACAGCATCCTCCTCCTATCTGCGCCTATTAATTCCTGTGTTGTGGCGTCTCGGCAGCCCGCTGCCTGGCCCTGTATCTACTAATTACTTCTCTAATTGAATTTGCTCTCTGTTGCCAGGCTGTTTTTTAAGTGGCTGTTTGTTGTTGGGCCTCATTGTGTCTTTGTGCGACGGCTAGCTGCTCGCCGGCGGGAGGAGGATGCGCGCGCTGCTCTCCCTCTCCGTATCCGTGTCATTGCCTATACCTCCCAGATGTACGGAACGCTTCCAGTAATAAATGAAGGAGGGAAAATTAATTAATGAGGAGCGGTAAAACAATTACGCAGCCCTCCTCCGCGGCTGCGGCCCTCCAGCCGCGGCCGGATGGCGCCGCGCCTGTATGAGGGAGCAGAATCGTCCGGAGATTCGGCCGCTTGTCCATCAAAACGCACGTCGGCTGGTCGGACGCTCGACCGTTGGTGGCGATGGTCAAGGCTGCGCGTCTGTGGGGCGGGAGGGAACCTATGGGGACGCCGTTATTGAGACCTGGCATCATTGAGCAGGGGTCAGAGTTGCGCAATCACCTGTGCGCGACATCACAGCCATCTCCAGCCGCTCGTGCTCCGTCCCACCTGCCCATCCTTCCCACTCTCCTCCAGCTTGGCGAAAACTTTCTGTTCCCGTTTCTGCTTTGATATTTATCCTCCGCCTCTCTATCAATCGCTCGCTCGTGTCCCTGTATTGATCCCCCCCCCCACCGCCGTGCGGCTCGGCCTTTGTCTTCTTATCGAGGTTTCAGGGTTTATTCTGACTGCTGCTCGTATTGACAGGCCTCTCGCTATACGGCCAACTAATGCATCCCTAATCCCACCTTTGTTACTTGGGAATGTTCTCTCTCTCTCTCTCTATCTGTCTCTCTGTCACATGCACACGCCACACAAGTGTGCGCACGGTGAAAAGAGAGCACAAGGATGTTGATCCCAGCTTTCTGTTTGCGGTGAAAGCCAGCTATCAATCAAAAGTGGCCCTCGTCGTGTGTGCGGGTGTGTGTGGGAGCGCACGCGGACGTGCACGTGTAGGGTTTGACTGACAGGCCAAATCGTGGCTGAGGACGTTTGATAAGCTCTTATTGTCGTTCCACTAACCCCCCCCTCAACACACACACACACACACACACACACCCTCCACCACCTTGATAAGAAATACATTCGACTGGAGCTGATAACGGTGTCAGGAGCAGCAAAGCCCCACTCTGAAGACACACACACGCACACACACACACACACACACACACACACACACACACACACACCTACCTCACCGCGAGAGCAGCGTGTGTCTTCAAACACGTTGGCTGTAAACGATCCTCTCAACAAACGCCGTCGGATGTTGGCCGTGTTGTTTGTGGGGAGGATGATGTGTGATATGGCTGCAGGATGCACGACAGCCTCGCTGAAAAAGGTCTCGCTGATAGCACAGCGTGTGTGTGTGTGTGTGTGTGTGTGTGTGCGCGCGTGTGTGTGTGTGTGTGTGTTGTGTGTGTGTGTGTGTGTGTGTGTGTGTGTGTGTGAACAGCGTTGAAAGAATACAGTAATAGGCTTAGAACAGCTGAGGCAGAATGTCAGACTAACACACAGCTCTGACTGACAGCGGCCTCCGTGTGTGTGTGTGTGTGTGTGTGTGTGTGTGTGTGTGTGTGTGTGTGCACGTGCAACAAGGTCTTCCTTTCTTTGCACTTCACATGTTTTATGATCTTTCCAACAGCTGCTCTGAGGGCCGAAGGCGTCACGACAGGATTTCATTCGTCTTTATGTCGACTTTATATCTTTATATCGAGTGGAAACATCTGAATAATAAAAGATAACAAAATAATAAATGAGTTTATCATCCGGAGTGATGAAGCGTCGACGGGCTTCTGCTGTGAGACGCGTTCGCTTCTGGGACGTGGAGCCACGGGAAGATGGAAAAGTAAACCGGGTCTGGCACGAACAACAAGTCGTCCATTATGGCAGTGAAAGAAAAAACAGTGACCTGTGAAGAGATTTGAGGAATGGGGGGGGGGCACGGAGGAGATAAAACAGGGGAAGAAAGAGAGAGCGAGAAAAAAGATAAAGAGAGGGTGAAATTACCAGAGGGCAGGAGAAAAGAGGGTTATTGTGCGTGTGCATTAACAGGGTGTATGATGAAGTTAGTTTTTGTGTTGTGTGCAGTGACTGGGGGCTAAGAAGTCGGGGAGGGGGGGGGAAATCAATGGCAAATTACATGCGCTTTGCTGGCCCATTGTACAGTATGGCCGCCATATCCTAAAGAAGGCACTTCCAAGATGATGCAGGCAACGGTGGATGGACTCCAAGATCATTTTTATTGATTTTGAGGGGCCATCAATAGAAAAAGAGGAGAAGAAGTGTGTGTGTGTGAGTGTGTGTGAGTGTGTGTGAATGTGTGTGAATGTGTGTGGGGGGGTGCGTGTCACAGGGCCAATACAATAGCCTCAGGGATGAGCTTTTTGTCCCTGTTCACACATTAATATCACACCTTAGATTTTCATTTACATTAGTGACTGGATGGGCGAGCGACACACAGAGAGAGAGAGAGACGGGCTGGCCAGGAAAGAACCGGCCCAGCAGCAGATACCAGAACCGGCCCAGCAGCAGATACCAGAACCGGCCTAGCAGCAGATACCAGCTTTGTTTGGGTTCGGGAGCCCAGAAACATCAGTTGTTGGACCTGATGAGGTGAAAGTTGCTCTGACTGGATTTTACGGAGGTCTGGGCGACCCAGCGACGTCGTTCTTGGAATTTCAAGTCAAGTCAGTTGGTTCTGTGTGGCGAGTGTTTAAATTCCAGTCTGTTGGTGATTAAAAACAGACAAAATAAACGCACACATGACCCGGAACATAAAGTTCTGAGGTGGAAACCTGATTCTACGTTAATGACACAACATTCCTTTTTTCCCATCTGTTTAACTTTGTAAACTTCATGTTTCAGTGCACAAAAAGGCAGATTCGGATTTCCCGCCTTTTCTCGTGCTTCTGATTCTGATGAAAAGATCCAAATTGTGCACGAGGAGCTGCGCTAGCAAGGCTAACAGAGGTCCACCATTAGCACCTGGAAGTGTGCACGGAGGGAAACGCAGTGTATAAATTCCAGAGGTGAATGAAACAGGCTGATTCAGACCCGCGGGCTCGTTGGTTCCGTCTTCCTCCTTCCTGATGGGAGAACACGGGTCGCGAGAACGTTCCGGCGCCTTTCTTCCCTCTTCGGACAAACGGCCTCGATTTGTTTTTCTCGCGGCCACAAACGTGTTTCTGCATCTTTTAGGAGCCGCTTGTGAAATTCGTCAGACGCTGGTTAAATAGGACGGAGACGGGTCTGCGTGCGCTGCGCGTGCACGTGCACGTGCACGCACGTCCTCGAGCTGGGGGCCTTTCCTGAAACGCTGCACATTATCGCCGAGGTGCCAGATTTCGCGGCCCGAAGATAAACGCCGGACATTTACGGTTACTTCCCTTTACAGCTTGTTGACCCTGTCGGGACCTTCTGCCCCCGGAGTCAAACACCTTTCATTTGTCTCCGCCGCCATCGCACGGCCGGGTCTTTGGACCGTCGGCGTCGGAGCGCCCGAGGTTTGAACACGCGGGCCTTCGGAACGCCGTGGCTCGTAACCTTTCTGCACAGTTCTGCATTCTCGGAGTTCTTTTTCCTGTTTGACTTCAGTCAATAAGAGATGATTAAAGGTGGAACGGAGCGGCGGGCAAATATTTACGCGTCCAGGGGGGGTGGGGGGGGGGGGTTGAGGCCCCTCCTGCGGTAAATCTGACACCTCGCTGTGACAGTAAACAGAGCGGCGAGGTTCACGGGTGACGGTGCTAAAGGTGAAGTGTGTTTAGTGGATGCCAGAGGGAGGTGCGGGCCTTCCATCTGGTCCCGTCTCCCAAAATGCTGTTCTTGAGAGTGGCTGTGCCCCCCCCTCCTATTACAGCCCCCCCACAAACAACCTCAGCCCATCAGCGAACCTCTGAGACGGCCCCGTTGAGGTCCCGCCTTCCGCCCCGGCCCAAAAGAAGCGAGCAGACGGGCTGAAATGGCTGAAATGCCAGGCAGAACCAGGCAGAACTCGTCTTTGTTGCAGCCTCTGCGTGCACCTACACGTCCGCCACGGGCGCGTCACGTGCGTGCGAAGGCCGGGGGAATGTGGTGGTCCGCTGCCAAAGCGCTCGCGGCCCCTCGCCGGCGGTCCAAGTCCACGGCGGTGGCCTGAACCTGGTCCTTGTTAATCAGACGCCACGCTGCTCAGCGCCTCCGTCAGAAGAGGAGCCAGCGCCCCCTCAGAGTGGACCTCAGCTATCTGTGTGCCGCTGCCAGGCTTAAATCTTCCTGCTGCTCCTGTTGCCGCGGCGCCTCCATCCCCCGGCGACCACGGCTCATAATCTCCCCTGCACACACACAACACCAACGCGCACGGC
>NC_079526.1:14453121-14548121 GCF_003711565.1 Takifugu flavidus | reverse complement strand
GCACTTTAGCCTCCGGATTCCTTTTTGCCTCCTTTATAATATTGATTTTTCCTGTATAATTCCGCCTCATTATGCAGCTAATCAACGCGCCCTGGATTGGTTTGGAACATTTATTGCGCTTTTATTAGACTTCGGAGATGATACATTTTTAATCTAGCATTTTTTCAAAAGTGTGTCCTAATATGACGAAATATTAAAACACAAATTATTCATCGACATTTTATTGTGTTTTAGAAATTATTCAATCGCAGGCCTACATTGTGTAAACTGTGGTCATCTTTGTCTTTAAATATAAGAATAGAAAATCAAAACATTCATCAAAAAATGAAACTAGCAATTTTTTCCCGTGGCTGTTTTTATCTTTAGAACCAAATAAAAATTGTATTATTGTTTGTAGAATTAATCCCAAGTGAGGAATGTTGTTTCCTCCGTGTCCAGCCTCTGCGGCCCCTAGTGGCAGGAAAAGCCAAGTTGATTCCCGTTTCACCTGCAACCTGCCCCCCCGCTGTGACACACAAATTGTCCTGTTGTTTCAGATTATCACGCTCTGTCATTTAATATTACAATGATCATTTCTGTGCACTAATCTTGCTGTTTTATTCTGCATTGAGATTTTCAGTTATTATAAAAGCGTAAATTGTATTTGGGCGGGAATTCCAACTGGCCTCTCTGCCAAAATCATTTTATTTTTGCAAAAAAAAAACCAAAAAAAAACAATTTAAAATAGTCATTGTCTTTTTTTGTGGCGCCTACAATTTGTTTAAGCACGAAACCGGTATTTTAACGTCACAGTTGCTGGCGGGGTTTGTCGAGTCCACCCCGACCTGGTGTGGTGTGGCAGGGGGCTTACAAGTGGTCCGGGGGAGCCGCCCCGCTAGTTTCTCCTGGTTTTTGTCAAACAACGGCTTTAATTCAGGGTGATTGTGGATGCGGGGCCATTCCCGGCTGGATGGGGCCCGCTTTCAGAGAGCTGCAGAGCCCCGCTGTTCTTTTATCATCATAAGCAGATTAGAGGTAGCGGGGAACACACTCAGATGCAGATAGCAGCCGAGCGGCCCATTTCAACCTTGCATTATAATGGAGCGAGCTGCATGTGTCGCCTCTCGCAGCCTATTAAGCACAAGATGAATCTTATGTAAGGTTGCCGGGGCCGCATAATGAGAGCACGGGGGCTCCGCTCCTCCATTTATTATCAAATGACTAAAACAAAATAATAAGACTCGATCTATTCACTTTCAATTATGATTTAATCTCAGACACGCATATAAATTAAATTATTTCAGGTGTGTGTACTTGATCTGGCTTTAATTGTCTGGCTGGTCAGACGGGCGCGTTGTCGGATATTTTACATTTGTTGGGCAGAATTTGTGGTCTTGAGCGAAGCTTTGAATTTGCATCGCGTTTACCTGTAAAAGTCTGTGTTTGTTGGGGTTTTTAATTGAGGAAAATCAAATTAAATAAATAAGAAACCTCTTGCGCGCAGTTCCGGTTGAGCCCAGTAGGCGGCGCTGGCGCCACGCAGTAAAGTGCCCTGAGTTATGAAGCATAGTGTTGCAAAAAAGTAAAATAAGTGGCACCAAACACCCCAGACCTCTATAAATGGCTTGTTTGGACATTTGACCAAGATTCCATCCTCGAAACACTGAATCTGCTGCGTAAACATCGTAATCTGACTGGAGCCCACGTTAATCCGAGCAGGTGGAGGCCCCTTCATTAACTGGCTGACGCGCTCGTTCGGGTTTCTATGAATGAAGCAACATTTGATCTTATACTCTCCCCCATCTGTATTGGCCCTCCAGGTCGGGTCGCCCCGTTCCTCCACCGCGGAGCCCCCGCAGCAGCGGCGGCGGCGGCGGCGGCGGCGGCGGCTCCGGGCCGGTGGAAGTGGAGTGGAGCCGGGTCTTTGTCCGGACAGATGTAGCGACAACATCCCAAACAAAACCCCGCTTATTTGTGCTGAGATGAGCCCGTCTGCCTTCTGTGTGTTGGCATTCAACTTCACTAAACAAAAGCGGGCAGGGGGGAAACATCTTGGATTACCTTTCCTCTTTTCAGCGTTAAAAACCAGCCGTGTACCCCCCCTCTCATCCCCTCCACCCACATTCACACACGCGCACTGCCGCTATTGAACGCTTTGAGTTAACTAACAAAGTTTATTTAAGTGTTGTTCTGTTATTGGAGCCGTAAAGGGGGGAATTAGTGACTTTTTGGGTGTCGAACAACATCAGAGTCACGGGTCAGGACTCAGTTTTAGGACAAAAACGTGAGCGTGTCTCCATCGACGCAAATGTTTGATGTGTTTTTGAAATATTATATATTGCTCACGCCTGCTGTTTAATTTGATAATCCTCTAAATTAAATCAGGCCAATCTCAAACTTCTCATTTGTAAAAAAAAAAAAAAAAAACCCAACATATATATATAATAATAATAATTCGAGCGCAATATATTTTTCTGAAGTTTCCACTTTATTTCGTTCTTCTCATCGAGCTTTTCCCCTCTAAATAATATTTTTAAATGCTCAAAGTGCCTCCATGTGCATATTGATAGAGAAATATCTCCCCAGTCTGGAAATAGTAAATATGCACCCTGTATTAGTTCATGTGGGCAACCGGAGTGTGTGTGTCAGAGCGGAGGAGGCCCCGCCCCTTTATGCTAAACCGGCTCCCATTGGCGGGTCGGGGGAGCGGGCCCGCGCTGATTGGTCAGGTCGAAGCCATTTATTCGCTGACAGCCCCCGTCACATGAATGGTTGTCTATTAACTTGTTCAAAAACTATCTGGAGTTGTCAAGGCTCAGGCGCACACGGGCGAAAAAGTGCACTTTGTTGATGCTTTTCGGGAGAAGCCACGGGAGAAGTTTTGTGGACACAACATAGCGGGGACCTATCGGGAGAAGCCTCTTTGTGACACACTCGCGCCCACACGCACGCACGCACACACACGCGCTCGTCGAGAGTGAAAGAGAGAGAGAGGGAGAGAGAGGGGAGAGTGTGCGGAGACGCGGTTTGTGGTGCGTGTTGTTTTTGTCCAGAGAAAAAGTTGCAGAGAAAATTCGACAGGTAACTTCCAGCAGCACCAGCAGCCCCGCGCGCCTCACCGTCCTGCGTCCGGCTGGTGGAGTTTCACCTCTTTGCTTTCTTTTTCTTTTTCTTCTGCTCGGGAGCTCCGACTCAACGCTGTTCCTGATGTATAACATGATGGAGACTGAACTGAAGCCCCCAGCTCCCCAGACTAACACGGGGGGCACGGGCAATACCAACACGTCCGGAACCGGCGGCAATCAGAAAAACAGTCCGGAGCGGGTCAAGAGACCCATGAACGCGTTCATGGTGTGGTCCCGGGGCCAGAGGAGGAAGATGGCGCAAGAAAATCCCAAAATGCACAACTCGGAGATAAGCAAGAGACTGGGGGCAGAGTGGAAACTTCTGTCGGAGAACGAGAAGAGACCTTTCATCGACGAAGCCAAGAGGCTGCGGGCCCTGCACATGAAGGAACACCCGGATTACAAATACCGGCCACGGCGAAAAACCAAGACCCTCATGAAGAAGGACAAGTACACCCTGCCCGGCGGACTCCTGGCACCTGGTGGCAACGGGATGGGGGCTGGTGTCGGTGTGGGGGTCGGGGCCGGCCTCGGCGGCGGCGTGAACCAGAGGATGGACAGCTACGCCGCACACATGAACGGCTGGTCCAACGGTGGCTACGGCATGATGCAGGACCAGCTGAGCTACCAGCACCCGGGTCTGAACGCGCACAACCCGAGCCAGATGCAGTCCATGCACCGCTACGACATGAGCGCCCTGCAGTACAACACCATGACCAGCTCCCAGAGCTACATGAACGGCTCCCCGACATACTCCATGTCCTACTCTCAGCAAACCACGCCTGGGATGACCGCCCTGGGCTCCATGGGGCCCTCCTCGGTGGTGAAGTCCGAGTCCAGCAGCTCCAGCCCGCCCGTCGTCACCTCATCGTCTCACCGGGCCGCCCCGGGCTGCCAAAGCGGAGATCTGAGGGACATGATCAGCATGTACCTGCCGGGGACGGAGGTCAGCGAGCAGGGCGCCCAGACCAGGCTACACATGTCTGGGCACTACCAGAGCACCGTGCCCGGGACGACGATCAACGGCACGCTGCCCTTAACACACATGTAAGCGAGAGAGAGAGAGAGAAAGAGAGAGAGAGAGATGAACTTTTATAAGAGAAACTGTGGACTATTAACGTCGGACTATTTTTGTACAGAAAAAAAATCGGGGTGGGAAAAGTTGTATAGAAGTCTCCTGGAAAAGGACACACGACTCTTTTTTTTCTTTTCATTTTATTCTGAGGAAGCTCTAGAGGAACGGTAGGAGATCCCCTCTTCACTGGCGGACGGAGTTGGGAAGATTAAAAAGTGGGAGTCGCAATCATAAATGTTTTATTATTGCAATCGCCCTTTGTACAGTATTTATCAAAGAAACATTACAATCAGATGAAATTGTTAAGACGCTGCATTTCCTTTTGCATTTCCAAGGCAGTTCGCAGTTATGCAGAGAAAAAAAATATGGAAAGTTGCAGAAAGATCGGGGAGATCGTCTCTGCTCGTTTTACATTGGGAGAAAAGGGACACAAAATCCAAGCAGGTTTCCTAAAAATGAGAAACCACATCGCCGAACAGTTGAAATTGTTAAAAGGCAACACACCTTTTTTTTTCTCCATCACGCATCTCAAAGTATGGTTTAATTCATATTTCCGTCTCCCACTTTTCATCTGTTAGAGGTATGATGCTTGTGCTCTTTATTTTCTAATTGATTTGTACAATTTCTGTATATTTCCTGTGATATTTTAAGTTTTTATTTCAAAAATTCATTCCCGTAGTTGTATTTTAAAAAAAAAATGTGGCCTGTACGCAGAAGCCAACCACTCCATGTATATATATATATATATATACCGGAACTAATACCATCCTTATAACAGTTACAATTTCAGCTGAGTCTATTTTTTTTCGATATGCAGTTTGAAATGAATAAATTTTGGAAATTTGGGTACTTGAAATGCTTTTGATTTTTATTTCCTTCGTGGCTGCAGCACCACGTGTGCACTTGTCATCTGGCTGCTGCTTTTCTGTCCTCTCAGCTTAATTATTTATTGAAATGATTTATTGTTTCACACCGATTCTTCACGCTTCCCAATGACGCGGGTTTCTGCGACGCTTAAACTCACCAGAGGCATCTTTTTTAAAATGTAAGAACAATATTTTACAGGTTCTCTCAGCGAAATCATCAGGATAAACTTTGCTGACTGTTTCGAAAATGGGTATTTTTAAATAAATATATATATTTAGCAGTGGAAATCAAGGTTTGGGAAGTTTACGTAATTTTAAAACGCTTATTCTCGTGAAGGGGGAAACAAAATCATTTAAGCAGATTTAACTCAGATAAATCAGCGGTTTACACTTCTGTTAAATTCTTGTAAAGTGACAGAAGGATTTCTCTTATTGAAATCATTTCTTTTATTGATCCTGACATTTGACTGTAACAGCCTTTAATCCCATCAACTCGGGCCATTTTTCTGTCATTTTTCCTGATGGTGCTGCTTTTATTTCTGTGTGCTTGATCAAACTAAAGGTTGCATTCAAAACCCAGCGTGGAATAGATTTACGGAGTCAAGGTTATTATTTTTGATGCTATTTCTCGCCAACTGTTTCCCGTTAATTCCTCCTCTAACGGTTCAGCCCTCCGGTGTAAAGAAATAAGAACCCCAAAAATCTCCTGCAGCCACCCTCTCATAATAGTAATAGTAATAATAATAATAATATAATAATAATAATAATAATAATAATATAATAATAATAATAATCCGTATGATGAGCTAACCGCTCTCTCTGAATTAATCTAACGGTTTTAAATCTGGGGATTGGGTGAGTGTGTCGCCCACAGCGGGCTAGATTAGGGCTGTTGGGTCCCGGGGGAGCGCAGCTCACATTAACCGGCAGATGAATATTTGAAGAGGCCCCTCGGTATTTATCCATCCACTCCCCTCCATCCCTCACCCGTACCTCGTCCCAGCTCCCCCCTCAACCGCCCCCACCTCTCCAGCTCCCAGTCGGACCTTCGAGGGGTCAAGAGATCGTTGGTTGCTCCATTAATTATTGATCCGGGCAGCTGAATTGGTTGTAATAGCCGTGAACACCAGCGATAAACAAAGTGTTTTTAAAAGGTCGCAGGAGCATTAATGTCTCATTTTTTTCCCTCCCGTCATGGCCCCGCAGGCCCGGAGGCCCCCCGCAAATGATTAGGCTATTTTTCCCAGAGTGAATGTTGGAGCTTTGATGTGATGGAGAGCTTTGTGAATAGAAAGAAAATGATAGCAGATATTTTTGATGCTCCTGTTCGCTTGAGTGTCGCAAAAAGAGGTTTGAAACGGCGAAATCAGGACAAGGTCCCGTTTAAAGCGGAATCACAGCCTAATTGTTGCGCTGCGCTTCCCGGGCCAGTTCCCCTTCGCGTTTTCTCCTCCCAGTTCCCTTTAAAACTGCTTCTTTTCACACGGAATTGAGGAACCAGGAGATGGGGGTAAAATAGATCACTCCGTCCCGGGCTTCAGGAAAGGGGATTAAATCTCAGAGGCGCGTTAAGATCAGTTTCGTTGCTCTTTAAACAATAAATAAAGGCGCGAACGGTGAGACGAGGACTCAAGGGTCCCCGAGCCTCGCGCTCCTGCCGCGGCCCCCCGCAACCTGCAAGTAAATAGTCCCCATCGACAAATCACCAATGGAAACCACCAACAAGCCAGAACTAACCGGAAGGAGAGGCTCGATCATCCATCCATCATCCATCCATCATCCATCCATCATCCATCCATCATCCATCCATCCATCCATCCATCCATCCATCCATCCATCCATCCATCCATCCATCCATCCGCTCTTCTGTCAGGCGCGTGCAGGCTGGCCTGTCACAGCTCGAGGACATTTGACTGCAACAGGTGGTAAGCGCGCGCGCCTCTGCGGTTTTTCTTTTTTCAATGTTTAAAAAAAAAAATCGCAGATGTTGTCGGCGATAACCCGGACTGTGCGTGAGTGCTTGCATGCGTGCGTGCGTGAAGCTCTTTGCCTTTTAAACGGGCCTTTGTGCTACAGCATTGTTGCTTTTAAAGTAGTTGTCCCTTTTAAATGTATTTACACGTTAATATTCTTTTTAAAAATCCACATAAATGAATATTGTGAAATTTATTAATATCTCACCGGTTAAAACATGAACCAGGCGTGGGAGCAGCATTTATGCTAACACAATCATTGACTCATTAAAAATAACAACAAAAACAACAATAATGCAAGTTAGACGCCTCTTTGTCTTTTTAAATCCAGTGTTTATTGTTGAAACTACGTGATTTCCGAAATTAGGTCACATGACCCCCGCCTCGCGCGCGCACGCGACCGGTGTCCCGTAATCCCACTTTCCTTTGCGTTGCGGATAATAAGGAGAAAGGGGGGCATGACGTCATCCACGCACGAGGTGACGGAAGGGCGTTTGCGCGTTTGCGCGGGCTCGTTCCTCCCGGTTGTCTCGTGAACAAGTGGAATTAAGCGATTTTAGCTAATGAATTGTTCTCTTGGACCAGAACTTTATGTTGCAAGATCAGCTCATCAGAATCTTTGTGCGTTGAGTTATTTATTAGGCGACTAACTGACTAGCTAATTAACTAGCTAACTAACTACATAGCTAACTACTCCATCATGACTGTTGAGTTCTTCTAATATGTCTGAAGTGCAGAATGGGCCTCCAAGGTCTTTATTGCTCAAAAATAAACCAAAAGTTGGGAAGTTACATTTCGTGCGTCTTATAAACGTATAAACGACATCGTGTTAGCGTGTTGCTGTCACGTGGCTGTGGACGCAGAGACCGACCAAGGAGGCTGAATTAAAACCTGTCAGAGCAGAAAGCTGCGTGTGTGTGTGTGTGTCTGGGCGTGCGTGTGTGCGTGCAACGTAAATGGACTGAATGGCAGCCAGTATAGCCTGCTGATCTAGCGCAGGTGCGGGGAAGGGGAGCGGGCGGTGTGTGTGTGTGTGTGTGTGCGCGCGCGCGCGCGCGTGCGTGTTTGTGTTTGAAGCATACGTGCACGTTAGCACGCGCGCGCACGCTCTGCTTGAATGGGACCACACACTGACACAGACCAGCATGCCATCAGCCTCTCGGCCTGCATTCTCAGAGGCTCGAGGCCACTGTGCCCCCCAATCACCCCCGAACTACCCCCCCATCACCCCCAAACCACCCCCCCAATCACCCCCAAACTACCCCCCTACCCTCCGTCACGTCACCGGCGGCTCCGTTTATCATCATTGACGCTGACAGCTTCACTGCGCCGTCCTCACAGGAACGCGCAGTTTGCCTCAGAATTCTTGGAAACAGCGACGACACAACAGTTTTTCGTCTCTATAACTGACACAGACCCTCCCCTACACACACACACACACACACACACACACACACACCACCACCACCACCACCAAATTATGTAGACTGCGCGGAGGTTTTTATTTTTTTTTACATTTCCCCATTAAATCTGACAAAATTGCAGTTATTCAGACCAGACTAATTTGATAAAAGTCACGCCCTCTTTCAAAATTTGCTGAACTCCATTTCTCCCATTATTTATTGATTGATTCGGTTATTAATGGGGAGGCTTCAGCAACAATGCAGGGCCTGTTGCGGTGGGAAAGGCCTTTGGCTGCAACTGATCTGAAATGCGTCGCCATGCAGGAGCCTTTCTCACAACAGCTGTTTACTCCTCAACTTTCTGCCCACTTAACGTCGCTTTCTGATTGAATTATTCTCCCAGTTAACTGCTGATATTAATGATGATGGTAATAGATTTTCTAAATGTTATTTTAGGTTCCTTTTTTTCTTCTAAAATCATCATGACCTGTGCGTGCATATTCACGCGTTCTTTGGAAATTAATTCGGGTTAATAAAGTCGTAGTGACAATAAAACGGCAGCTAATTTGCCTTTACCCCCTCACAACTATACAGATCATCTCTTTATTATTCAATAACGTCAAGCTTGGCTGGCTGTGCCGGCTGCTGATCCTGCTGGCTGCTGCTGAAGGGAGCACAATGCAGCTCCAGTTTTGGTGGTCAGCTCACAAACGTCCCACATGAGCACTGATTTCAGGCACATAACAGCGAGGAATCGACCGTTTCCGGTTGGAACCACAAACGTCGGTGGTTTTGAAGCACGTGTGAGTTTATTTTACCGGTGATGGTGTTTGCTGGAGGAGGCCGAAGCAACAGGTGACTGGGTGGGATCAGCCCGTCATGCAGCCACAAGTGAAAGTGGCGCACGGTCTGCTGCGCTTTGCTAGTCCGGATATTTGGGAGTCTGATATCCCTCCGCGGGTTGAGGGACATGGGGGTGGGGGTGGGGGTCATGGGGGGGGGGGGGGGTCACCCACAGTGCTACAATAGGTGCAAATGGAGCCACAAACCAAAACCAGAGTGAACCTCATCAAGTCTGATTTCTGTGATTTCTGAGAATTATTTCAGAATGCAGGTGGTTATCCGCTGCTTTCAGACGGCCTTGCTGCTTCAGCGGACACGCTGGTGTCCAGGATAATAGGACAGGTGTGCATCTCTAACTGTCTTTTGATATTATTTTGGTGTTTCTTTCATGCTGAGCTGATCCAAGGTAGTTTTCTGTGTCAACCGGACTGTTTTTCTGATGTGAGCTGATGTGACAGAGGGACTATTTGTTCTTCCTGAACAGATCCTGCAGCCGCCTGTTGGCTCATTAGAATTAGAGACCTTGTTTGTGGCGGCAGCGATGAGCTGAAGGTATCAGAGATTCCTGGATAGTGAAGTCTGTTGAGCTGATGGGACTGAATCATCATTAACAAGCCAACAGACACAGGAACACCCCCACCCCCACCCCCACCTCACCCCCCTGCACTGGTCTCATTTCCCAGCATAGACACTAACCTCTTTCACTCAGTCATCAGCCTGACTCTCTCTCTCTCCCCCTTCTCTCTCTCTCCCCCCTCTCTCCCCCACTCTCTCTCTCTCTTTCCACCCCTCCACCGACTGCAGCTCACAACAGCACAGTCTATTGTTCCTGCTCCCCCTCCCTCCCCCGCGGGCCCCCCGACCCAACTGTTGACCAACAACTCCACTGGCACATTAAGGAGGGAGGGAGAGCGGGAGGGCAGGAGGGCGGGCGGGTGTCCTATTTTAAAGTATAACACATGAAGACACGGATGAGAGCGAGACCGGGATTGATCAGGATCAACAGATTTAGTTCTCGTTTCAAACGTGATCAAAACCAGTGAGAAACAAAAAGAAACAGCATCCGTGTGTGACGGCTGCTGCCTTCGGGGGCTGAAAAATGATCCGAAACAGCAGAGAAATAAATATAAATCAAATTATAAATACTTTAATACAACTTCAGTGAGCAAACCGATCATTACAACACAAAATACTTAGAATTTCATGGTTATAGAGAACTCTTTCGTTAAATGTCACCGAGTGGCTTTTCACGAGTGACACAGCAGTGGCAAACATTAGCTGGACATCCTTCGCTCTGAACCCCCCCACGTGTTTTTCTCCTCCTCGGCCTGCTGCTATCGTCTCATCTGCCGAAGAGCAGAGAAGCTCCGAGCAGGAAAACATGGTGTGAACCCCCAGTGAGCCACTGGGCTGCTGAACACCATCTCCCAGGTTCAGCCGGAAAAAGATATTTGCCTGAAACGTTGATAATTGACTATTTCTTTCACCTTTTTCTAAAGATAAAATCACAGTTTGTGCTGCACCATGAGCAGACGTCCTGCCCTCCTGGACCAATCCCACGAGGGCTAAATCAATGTATTTGTTCATGTATTTATTTTTTTAAAAAGAGAGAGAGCTGCCGCTCCTTCTGTCCTCACAGACGGCTGTGGTTGCAGCTCCTCAGACAAAGCGTTGGACGCTCGCTCCGGCTGCGGTGTAGATTTCGATTGATTGCATCAGTCCCTACCAGGCTATTCTGGTGACTCTGAGGTCTCCCTCTCTCGCTCTCTCTGACAGAGGCTGTTGTGGACGGAAGAGTGGCCTCTTTCAGAGCGGGTGTCCCCTCGGGGGCCAACTGGGAGAGATAATCATGCAGGACAGTTACAGGCAGACAGATGCAGCGAGCTGAAGTTGTTGCTGCCTGACTCAGACTCAGACGCACGTCTGAGCCGTCTCTTATTTTCTACATTTCGCAAATCGTGCACAAAGAGGACTTGTTGAAGAGCGCACGTCCCCTTCCTCCAGATCTCAGACCTTCTGAGCAGTAAAAATAAACCCGCACGAAACCCATTTTAACACTGACATAAATAAACTCGGGTGTATCCGGTTGAGAAGCACGTCAAACGTCGCCTTCTCCAGCAGATCTGGCGTGAGGCCTGTCGGATGGGCGCCGCGGGTCCCGAACCACAGGTCTGAAGATGGTGAACGTCCCCGTAGAAACTGAAGTCACAGATATGAGCCTACCTTCAGTTTTCATGTTGGCCACTTAAGTGCTGTTTAAATTAGCAGAGAAAGGAGGCGGGGCTTATTCATTTACTGCAGCTCACCACCAGAGGGTGCTCAAGACGCTGGTGTGACCATGTCCTTTATCATTAATCAATCGGGCCGTGACTTTTTCTAGCACATTTAAGTGATACAGAGTGAAGAAGAAGTCTTTTGCCTTGGAGCGTTTGGGTTTTGGTCTTGGTGTCAGCATCTTTGTTGTTGCAAGAGTTATCCGACGCATTTCTCTTTTGTTACAATTCAGGTGTAATGCTAAATATAGCTTCAGCCGTGGAAGCGGAGAGAGCGGGAGAGGGCGAGCGAGGAGGTCTGACCTGGGCCGAGCCGGGCCGGGCCGGGGCGGGTCAGCACGACAGCATTTGATTGTAAATAAGAGAGGAGTCAGTTCACACGCCGATCAAGTGACTGCCGGGAACAAGCGAGCCATTTGAATCAGGTGGCTATCTCCCTATCTGAGAGATCAGAGCCCTGTCACCCCCCCACCCTCCTCCACGCCGCCGCTCTCGTCGTTGTGTGTTGCGCAGCGATGGACGTGCGCGCACACATGCACACAAGTGAAATGACATGTCCCTCCCTGCTGGCTGTAAGAGCAGGCGGAGAGATGGGATGAGATTTCACTGTCTCACGTCAGGGAAGGTGCAGAACGGGAGAGGAGAGGAGGAAGGAGGAGAGGAGGAAAGAGGAGGGGAGGAAAGAGGACAGGAGGAAAGAGGAGGGGAGGAAAGAGGACAGGACGAAAGAGGAGAGGAGGAAAGGAGGAAAGAGGAGGAGGAGGAGGAAAGAGGAGAGAGGAGGAAAGAGGAGGGGAAGAAAGAGGAGGGGAGGAAAGAGGAGAGGAGGAAAGGAGGAAAGAGGAGGAGAGGAGGAGGAGGAGGAAAGAGGAGGGGAGGAAGGAGGAGAGGAGGAAAGAGGAGAGGAGGAAAGAGGACAGGAGGGCAGGAGGAAAGAGGAGGGGAGGAAAGAGGAGAGGAGGAAGGAGGAGAGAGGAGGAAAGAGGAGGGGAGGAAGGAGGAGAGGAGGGGAGGAAAGAGGAGAGGAGGAAGAGGAGAGGAGGAGGAAAGAGGAGGGGAGGAAAGAGGAGAGGAGGAGAGGAGGAGGAGGAGGAAAGAGGAGAGGAAGAAAGAGGAGAGGAGGAAAGAGGAGGGGAAGAAAGAGGAGAGGAGAAAGAGGAGAGGAGGAAAGAGGAGAGGAGGAAAGAGGAGGGGAGGAGGAAAGAGGAGGAGGAGGAGGAAAGAGGAGAGGAGGAAAGAGGAGAGGAGGAAAGAGGAGAAGAGGAAAGAGGAGGAGAGGAGGAGAGGAGGAGAGGAGGAAAGAGGAGGGGAAGAAAGAGGAGGGGAAGAAAGAGGAAGCAGCTGCCTCAGTTATTCATCGTGTTCCTGCTGATTTATGTTTGCACAGACGCCAAAAGCTGCCTGAAAATGGAGGTAAAGCTCCAAACGCTGGCATCGGCAGAGCAGCGCTGAAACTCCGGACCTTCTTCACATTCGCGGTTGCTCCCTGACTCGGGGAGGTGGATTATTTCATGAAGTGTGACTGTCAGTAAAGGCCCACAGAAAAATGGAGGCGATGAAGCGGCCTGCACTCACGTACATGTGTTTTTCATGTCGCGGCCTGACAACGGCCCCCGGGGGAGGCGCTAATGTGTGACAGCTGCTGCCTGTTCCTATTGATTAAATGACAACCTGGATCATTTACCGATTTGCCAACTGAAGGAGCTCAAACGTGCGCGGAGGCCCGAGGGGAGAGCGTGGGCCCGCTAGCCGCCGCGGCCCGCGGCCACATGGCCCGCCCCGTGAACGTATGTGACAAATGCACATGAAACGAGCCGCACAGACGCCGTAGTCACGGAAACGGCGAGGAGAATAATCACTGGTGTCTGTGGCGTGCGAACAAGGAAGGATGTAATATTTTAAAGCGCCCGTGGAACGCATTTGTAAACAGCTGATTTGCGTTGAAGCCAGATCAAAGAAATGCTAACAGATAGCAGGAGCGTGACGGGAAGAGGGGGATTTAAGGAAGGATAAATCCAACGGAGGGAGAGATCGACAACGATCAGGATGGACGACGGATGGAAGCAGGAAGACCCGAGAACAACAGGCAGATCCTTAAATAATAATAATAATAATAATAATATAATAATAATAATAATAATAATAATAATAATAATAATAATAACAAAGGCCTCCTCCCACTGAAATCACCTTTTACAGCAGAAGCGAGCGTGTGATGGACGGCAAGTGATAAAAGTTGTGTTTGGATTTTATTTTATTTTTATTCCTCAGAACTGGAGTGAGGTGGAGAGAAGGTTAATGTGGAAGGATGGGGCTCAATCATCCCTTTCAATCTCCAACCAAAGCAAATACCAGAATCAGAACAAAGTCCAAAGTCCAGGTCGGAACAGTTAGCAGCAACTATTGTGTTTTTTTTCCTTCTTTTAATCCACTCTGTTGAAGAGAAATTCCTAAATGGAGGAACAATTCATCCAGAAAAAAAGAGGGAAGAAATTATTTTTATTTTCATAAATCTCTTCAAAACCGGCTTTAAGGGAAATTAGACAATGGTTCTATATTAAAAAAAATCAATCAACAGTGATTCTTAATCTATAATATAAGAACAACAATGAAAACAATAATGTCAGAGATCTACGACATCCCTGGAATATAAGAGAAGCATGAAATAACCTTCGGATTATGATACAAGAACAACCTTTCAGATAAAACTCACACATTATTCACCTTATTTTGGATTCTTTTCTCACCAATTACTAAGGAACCATGTGTTCTGATCCAGGTTGGTCTGATGGTCCCGCTGCTCCACAAGGAATCAGATCAAACTGGATCCACCTTCATCACAGCCCAGGAGGAATTATGGAAATTCAAGACGTGACACAGGACAAGGAGTGTGTGTGTGTGTGTGTGTGTGCGTGTGTGTGCGTGCACATGGAGGCCGTCAGCGTGGTCACACATGAGCTTCGGCTGCTGCCAACTAAACGCTGGTTGAGCGCACGGAGCGTGCGCGGCCTTGGGAACGCGCCAGGTGAGGCTGTTGAGCTCAGATTAAAGCAGGGCCGGATCAATCGCCCCCGTCTCCGGGCTGGTGAGTGACGGTTCGCCGGGGGGGGGGGGGGCAGACATGAACACTATTGATTTTGAGTCGCCGTCCATCAGATCCGGCTGCTTTTCTCAAGGCTGAGATGGTTCAGATGGTCGCACGCACACACCCGGCGAGGCCGGGGGGGGGGGGGAATCTGTTGAGGTTGCCATGGAGAAGAGATGATTAGAAAGTGTAAATTCACTGCACAATCTGGCAGAAAGGACTCCATCAGGTGTTCCAGCCCATAAAACCGATAATATTGCTGCTTCTGTGGTGGTTTGTGGATGTTCAGGAGGAAAAGTGCAGGTAAATGTTGGAGTGTTTGAGTTCATAAAACACTCTCAAAAACAATAATCACCAACAATCCGAGGCTGCTGTAGCCGATGCTAACGGCGTCTCCTGAAGAGTAGCTGCCAGGGCTTCATCAACACCACCACCAGCCCCTGGAGACACTAAAATAATCATAAGCTGTCTAGATAAAAGCACCTGCGGGAGCATTAATGTTGTTTAATTGGACTTCTGAACAACTTTTTCATGTCACCTGAATGCGAAGGTGTAAAATCTCCCGTCCATTTAAATTCATTTTTGTGTCTCCGGTGACGTGCGGTTACATTTCCTGTCACCACATCTTTGTATCTGGATAATTCTCCACCACTTTCTCCATTTAGATGCTTTTCTATTTCATTGGAAAAATCAGAAAAGGAAATTTAAAAACTCTAAATCTCAAAGCCCATTTGGGCTCTTTCTGCAGCCCTTTTGCAGGTGGTGTAGAGCCGCTAGAGTGATTTACAAGGCCATAAATGCGTGAATGAAAATTAGAATAATGATAATAAAAGCACCGTGAGTGTGTCTGTGGGTGGGAGTGGGGGGGTCCTGTACTGGGAGCAGTTGGCCTAATAAGGCTAAATACCAGACTGTGAATAATCTCTCAGTAAACTGTCTACTCATGAAAAACACAGAGATGCAAAAGCAGCAACTCTCACTTTCTGCCTGGCTGCCCTCCCTCTGCCCCCCTCCGTGCGTGCGTGCGTGTGCGTGTGTGTGTGTGTGAGTGTGTGTGTGTGCGCACGCGCGTCCACACCATTCTCCACATCCCTTTCTTCTTTCTTTACTTTCTCGCTCCTGCGCTCCTCCTCCTCGCTCCTCGTCTCGTCTCAGTAAGTAGGATAAGGCTCTGAGAGCTCTGTCGTCGTGGTAACTGCCACAAGTATTCAGTTTGAAGTTTGAGGAGGTCAGTGTGTGGGTCAGAGAAGCACACACACTCACAAGCACACACAGGGGACCTGAGAGAGCAGGGGTGCTGAGGGGACCCCCATATGGGCCCTTATACATGAGGAGATGGTGGGGGGGTCCAGGAAGGTACCAACACGTAACGGGGGATGTTTCTGTGTGTAATTATTCCCTGTTGTTGTTGTTGGGTTGCATTTCATTGATTTTGATATAATAATGCAGATGATTTCATAGCAATTGTGTCTCTCATTCAGGTTTAAAGCCCACAGGAGGAGCAAATCTCATGGACTCAGGGCAAACGTGCTATCGCCATGAGACATTTACCCCAGTTTCTGACTCGTGACGCGCTTCAAACACACCCTGATGTTACCTGAAAAACAGGAAACAATCGTTTCCAGGGCCTGTCCTGGAGAGCCTACTGACTCATTTCAATTGTTAGCGTGCGACGTTTTCGAGGTTTGGAAAAAGGTTTGAACAAACACCCCGCGGCGCCGCCACACTGCCACTGCAGGTGCAGCTCCCCCCCCCCCAAACGCTGGGAATCTGGACTGTGGAGGCAGCTTTTAAAGCTGCATGCGCGGTGCCACCAGCTGCCAGATCCCCCCTTTCTGCTGCAAAATGAACATTTGTCGAGTTTTCTGCTCCATAATTCTGGCCCGTTTCTTCTCCGCGGCCGCGGGGAGAGCGGCGAGGTCACTGGAGCAGCTTGTGATGATTTTAGGATTGTTCCCGAACTTCCTACCCCTCCACCCCATCCCTGTCTACCTCTCTCTCTATCCTGGGTGGTTTCTGATGTAAATGTTTTCAGTCAGTTGGCGGCTGAGTCTCAGCAGGTGGTCCGCCAAATCCACTGCAACCCCCGGCAACTCCTGTCCAGCCAATCCAAATGCTGGGCTGCCCGCCACTTCGCTTAGTTAGCCCTGACAGCACAGCACACAGTGTGTGTGTGTGTGTGTGTGTGTGTGTGTGTGTGTGTATGCATGACAAATAAGCAGCTGAGAAGCAGCACTCGAGGGCTGCGGAGTGTTTTGGAGTGGCCATTAAAAGTTTATTAAATTCCGTCTTCATCTGTTGGGGGAATGAGATCCGGAGGGAATCGTGCGGATTTTTCTGGTTTGCGTATTTAAAAAGGCAACGTTCCTGCCGCTCCTCTGCTGTCACCCACCTCTCGACCTGTTGATCAGGCTTTGGCAGGTTGTTCGCTGCTGGTCGGGAGGCGTCATGAGAAACACACTCATACACTCATACACACACTAAACTACTGTAAAAGTGGGCAAATTCGATTTATGCAGATATTTCAGGAAGGTGCAGCTGTGCTTCTGACAGTACAGCAGGTGGTTAATCCTCATTTCCATTTTCTAAGTGACACTTTAAAAGGCTCCAAGGGGAGAACATTTCAGGTAAATTAATAACATTAAGTGATATATTTGCACACCTCCACCTGTCTGCTGAACACTTCTCTCTTTGTTCTTCATATTTTCTACACCTCTAGAGAGGATAAGAATAAGAGAATAGGAATATCGTCATCTCTACTCATTCATGTGGAAATCTTGTCGCTTGAGCCTTTTTCCTTCAACGTCCATGATCCAGAGTTGAGCTAATCCTGAAGCTCAGGCTGAACGTCCTCTCCGTTTTTTCTGCCCTCCTGCTCTTCGCCGCTGGCCTCCTGTGAGCGATACGTGTGGTTAACGATAATGGTAACGATCAGCTGAGGGCCTTGGGTTTGTGTGCGAGTGTGTGAGAGTGTGTGAGAGAGGCCGTGGCATAAACGTCTGACCAGCTTTGATTGGTGTTGAGTGGCTCTGAATACTGGGTGCGTTCCCAACCACTCTCCCCGACCTGGGGATCAGTCATTTTCTGTTTCACCCTAGAAACTCCATATTTCCCGGTTCCACAAAACATCTGATCTCCAATTTTTAATTGCAGCGAGATGATTTCAACTACAAAAAAAACCTCCACCTTTGTCCACCAGTTCCAGCTCTGAAGAGGCGCCAACAACAAAAAATACAGCGACTTCCTGTAAAAGTTGGGGAGGAAGTGATTTGGCGCGACTCCTCCCGCCCTCTCAGACCTCCATACATACCAAAGACAGGGCAGGAGGCAACAGAAAGGCTGCTGTTAATGTTTAACCAGGCTATGCAAAGACAGAATCAGATAGCTGAGCTTATGAGCAAACAGGCAGCGGGTGTGTGCGTGCTTGGGGGGGGGGGGGGGGTCAACAACCAGTTTACAGACCGACATGATGCCTATTTGGAAATGTTGTGAAGGTGCGATGGCAAATTAATGACTGTGCTTCACTTTTCCCTCCTAATAATTAGATAATAATGAGAAGTTGAGGTTACAAATATTCCCCCAGAAGGCCAAATGTGTTCCATGAGCTGGAGAGTGTGTCCGTACATACATGCATGGACACCTGCACCAACGCTTTTTTTTTGGCCAAGTTGGCATTACTTGCAGCATGTGTGTGCGCGTGTGTTGGTGTTTTGTATAGAAAGTGCTGCGTGCAGTAGAATGAGGGATTTGGTGCCATCAGCACGGTGATGTCAGCACACAGGGACAAACAAAGCCGGAATCCAAACCCTCTCCCAACTACCCACAATCCCCCTGGACACTGTGGGGGGCCCCTGCCGAGGGTTCTGATGCCGCTAACACACACCCGTGTTAGCACAGGCTCACACACATGCACAACCTGACCGTAAACACACGTAAAGCATTTCAGGTCCACTTCTCCTCGCTGTAACTGTCTGATCTGACCGCTCGTTTGACACTTTGCTGAGTTTTAATCGCGTGACGACAGTCGGCGTTTACATCAGAAACACACCCCTGTTTGCTTTGGCCCGGCCCTCTGCCGCACGGCACCGGCCTCAGATGTGTGTGTGTGCGCGGCGGCCGTGTTTATGTTGGACTTAATGTCGAAATGCCGCAGATGATGATGAAACGTGACGTGTTCAGACATCGTAGCGCGCATCATTACAACAGCACGCCGGCGACTTGGCCGTACTGGTGCTGCTCTGGACTCACTGGGTTTCTGGGGAGTTGAACCCCAAACCCTCACCGGCTGCTTGTACAACTTGATGAATCTAAACGTCAGACAGAATCTAAAGAGTTTCGCGTGTATAAGCAATAGAATATTTTGTCTGTAATGTTCTCGTACGGGATCGCTAGCCGATGCTAGATCAGATTTCACCGCTTTCTACCACAAATTCTGTTCAGCTCTGATCAAATACATGTTGCATGTAGATCTGGAGCAAACTGTACCGTCCCAAGCGAACGCCCAAACAACCCATCAGTGTCTCGCTCAGCTGGACGCCGTGAAGACGTGAAAGAACTGTCAGACGTTCAGTTTCCACGCTGCCATCTCCTCCTCGAACTGTTGCACAACAATTAGCAACTGTGGTTGTTTATCTCCGCTGTTTTAAATGCCCTTCTGTCCAAAACAGTAGGAGACAGACTCTGTGTGTGTGTGTGTGTGTGTTGTGTGTGTGTGTGTGTGTGTGTGTGTGTGTGTGTGTGTGTGCTGCTTTTTTGGGGCAGGGGGACTGGGGTAAGTGGGCATACTAGACCCAAACAGGTCCTCATTGTGCAACAAGAGGAAGAGCCAAGTTTGGAGTGGGAGGGGGTACTGTACACGCACGCACACACACACATGCACGGATGCATGTGGGGGTAAAAACAGCTTCCTTTGACCCGTATAATAAGGGAATTCTTCATATTCAAATAGCTGCTACAGTTTAGTGACTATATTAGTTTTAAGCAGAGATTCACATCGACACACAGCTGAATGTTACAGGCTGCTGCGCCGCTTTTGTCCGGCTTCTGTCGCCTCAGCGACCGAACACTCGGGCTGCCGTTCGTCTCCAACCAGCAGCTCCTGCTGCTTCATCCCTCATCTGCAAACAAGACACATGCAAAGCGATGCGCACTTCTTTTACATTGTTTTTTTTCCCAGGATGATGAAGTCTGCCGTTAAGAATCAATCAGGTTTACTGTACAGAAGGTCACTGATCAGCACCTTCTTCTTGTTTTTCTCCAGTGATGCAACAGGAGGGAGAGGACGTGATTAACCTACCGTCACTGCACATGAGCCGCGCGGCAAACTAGAGGTATATGGAACACACATTCATACACACACACACACACACACTCAGAGTGAGTCCCATAGAGAGACACAGCAATGCCCTGGAGGGTGCCAGTCATGCCCAGCTTCCGCTGCGCTCCAAATTGAGCGTGGCACAGAGTGTATGAAGTCAGCCGTCTGGAAGACAGCCAAGCATTGTTCCTTCAAGCAGCTGGATGGTAATTACTACAAAGAAATGGTGTGTGTGTGTGTGTGTGTGTGTGTGTGTGAGAGAGAGAGAGGGAGAGGAGCCCTGGCTGAGTCTGGTCTATCCTTGCTAGTCTATCCTTTTTTTCTGGTTCATATCAAAACAATCATCTGTCGCAGCATCAGAAAAACTCGACGCAGCTTCAACTGCAGAGTTTCTCCCTCAGCGGTGACCCGCGTTAAAAAACACAAAAAGACACAGAAAAGTATTTTCCCTCCACAAAACAATAGGAGCGAGATAAAGCGCCGACCGCAGGGTGTTTTTGAGGCAACACCCCTGCACCCGCGGAACCTCCGGTGGCCCAAATTCTCTGGGATCTCAGATTTTAACATGCGTGTTGTGGACATTTTTCTTCGAGACGTTGGCGGTGAGGACGTCATGATGCCGGAGGACAGAGGAGGGCGAGCAGAAGCTATTGAGGCCCGAGGAATGTGTCAACTCACTGTCAACTATATGTCCTCCTTTGTCATGAGACCGCAGAGGACTGGAAACACATAAAGTCGCCTTTTTCACACCTTCGGCTCCTCCCGTCCTCCGACCCCCCCCCCTCCAATCACTCACCCACGGTAGCCGGGCCAGAGCTGGTGCAGCTGTGACCAGAACAATAGCATTCCTCAGGTTTTAAACGCCTGGCACTTAGATTCCTAACAGCCGAATTCCTGGCGGGGAGAAGCCGGGGGTTGCTATAGGAGGCCGGGAGCTGCGAGACACCTTGTAAGGAGGGCGGCGGCCGTAAAGAGCTGTGTGATTTGTGCTTTTTTTATGAGAGGGATGGATGAGTGTGATGGGGGGGTTGTTACACTTTTCCCTCAGATGTGACATTTTCAACACTAATTTTGGCCGTTGAGGCGTCCCGCTGCTTTGTTGGGACATCAGGTGTGGATGGAGGCACCTGTTACATCAACATGTGTGTGTTTTCTGGCACATGTGGTGCCAAAAACGACACGTGTGCAGCAGCAGAAGCGCTCGTTTGAAGGAACAAGTGCAGCGTTCAGTGTCTTTATGGAATGGAGGGAAAAATGATTCAGCAGTTTTGTGAATGTAGAATTTACCATCAAGTTTATTATTGCACCTCCTGGGATTTGACATTTTTTATGAGGGTGAAGGTCACAATTTGTCATATTTTAAATGTTTTGTCCCAATATTTAACCAACAGAACCACATTAACTCGTGTGTGTGTGTAGTTACTGGTTCCAATGATTCCAAAGTCTCCAGTTTAAACTCAATCCTTTTCGAACTGAATTAAAAGCCAGAAATTTTTCATAAATGTTTTTTTTTTTTTTTTAAATCACAGGCACCTCCTCCGGTTGCAGCGCAGGACCGAGTTGCCCAACTATCAGCCAATCTGAAATAACCCCCAAAATAATGATTCTCTCATTAACCATGCCTGTTTCACAATTTAAATATAAATGAATCTAATTTAGAAAACCTCTGCCACGATGAAGGAGACTCATTTGGAGCCAATCTAAAATTAATGAGGGCATCTGGAGAGGGGGAGCGAGACAGTGGAGAGAGGCCCTGTGTGGCCCAACAGATACGGCCGTTAACAGGCTACTGTACCTTCAACACCCATTAATTTTAAACTTAACGCACTACTGTACTCCGGATGCGGCTTTAATATCAGCTCAAACGTGCGACAGCGACGTCTCCGGAGCTTTAACCTTAGCTGCATTTGATTTCCTTTACATTCCTTCTACGTGTTTAAAAGTTTGCCCAGAAATGGTCCCGAAGTGGCGCATTTTCAGCAACGTTGGGTCCCCCCGGCAGACGTTTCGGCAGATGCCAGCCAGCTCCCACAGCGACTGTTTGGTTTTGCAGGTTTAATTCCCGATGGGTTTGAGTCCAGAGTGATTAGGCTGAGCCCCAAAGGCCAGCGGGCTTGTCAGGTGTCTCCACACATTAGCGTTGTTCTGCTCACACCCTGAGCCGACAGCACAGCGAGGCAGAGGGGGACAGATGAACACTGATCTGGCGTGGTGGGAGGCACCGGGTGGATCCAGAGAGACTTTTATTGTTCATATGTTGGATCAGATTTAAAAAGAGATTGTCCTTTTGCATTTTTGCCAAGATTAAGAAGATTTGTATAAGAGTTGGAGGAGTCCCATAAGCTCGGTAGATTATCCCCGACTACGCTCCTTTTCAGCGTTAGACTCCCTTTTGTCTTAAAAAAGTGAATTTAATTTACGGCTATTTAACACGAAAATGTTTCTGAAACAACCTGGACAAATGCATTTAAAGTGCCTATAAACTTTTGTGTCTTTGAACGCTCTGATCTTTGGGTTAATTTGAGATATCTGGTGAAACAGGTGCCTTGTGGCTGTGATGGATGTGGTTTGTGACCCTTCCTGCCAGTGAAAGCTAGAGTGACGGATGCTACCTCAACATTTTCTTTAGCCTTTAACCCCAAAACTAGCTGAGTGACACAACTGTCAACTTTTCCCTGCAGGATTCAGATAAACTGGCTTTGTGTCTGTGCACAAACAACTTCCTGCATGCAGACGCGCAGCTTGTTAATGTGCATGTGGGGGTGGGGGACGGGGGGGCTCTCTTCCTGCCTCTGACCTCCAACCCCATCCTGCCCCACCCACCGCCACCGCTTACACAGCATGGTGCAGCCAGGGTTGAGGGGGGGTGGACTTTAGGCTTCAGTGTGTCGGCAGATGAGGTGATGCCAGATTTTTTTCTGGGCGGGGGACATGTGTCCTGGTCTGAGGGAGCTGAGGAAGAAAGTGCAGGTGGAGGGAGGAGGGGAGATGAGGGAACCTGCTGAGAGCGAAGCCTATATGCACTCCTCCTCCTTCCTGACACCCCCCCACCCCACCCAACCCATCCCCCGTCCCCATCCATGGGGGTAAAGTACATTACATGCTTGCTAATCAAACCACCATTACAAGTTTCAGGGGAATGAAGCAAGAGAGTGGGTTTTTCTCATTTTCCTGCTTCTCCGGCTCCCTTCAGTGCGTCTCCTTCATCTTCCCGCAGCTCCTCTGAAGCACCACAACAGAGTCAAACCCGCCGCAGTTGTTTGATCGGCTCGGAAACAAATTATCGTCCAATGCAAAAACACTGCAGGGATGGTTTCAATAATAAGCATTAAAAAAAAAAGAAGCCGTGGCTTGTGCAAAACTTTCCCTTTCTGATAGAAATTTGATGCAACCCATTCCCAGAAAGTCCGGCAGAAGTTCGAACAACTTTGTGAAGGTGTTGCACTGAATTTCAGGCCTTCACGGGCTGGATTGCTCCTCATTCCCTTTCCTCTCCATGTTGTCCCCTTAAATGTGACACCCGTCCTGAGTTGGACACTTGATCATTCTTGGAAAAGTTGCGACACACTCAGGTGACAGAATCCCAAAGGGAAACACAGTTAAAATGAAGACGTAAATAACCGATTATTCTATCACGGTCGACTCTTTAGCGGCGCATTGAAAAGCCGAATGGGGTTTCATGAAGGCGTGCCAGCATCTGCGCTCATCCAGCCTCAGATCTTTATTTAGAAGCAGCTCGCAGAAAGATCTGAAAGCGTTTTGTGGTCTGGGAACCATGCAGGGGATCAGAGAACGTGACAGGATCCGCTCGACCCCCCCAACCCATATTACTATAAAGATGAATGGAATCTTTAGTGTTTTACCAATTATCAGAAAAGCCCCAATCATTCAGCAATGGAAGGGAATGTGTCACACAGCTGAACTCCTACAAAATGTTTAATTAGTTAACATTTAGTAAAAGCTAAAAAACTAGTTTTCCCTCCTAAATAACTAAGATTGAGGGTTAAATTTCTTGAATTACATCCCCTCCGTTGCTCGCTGTCATGGACGCAGCAGCCGTCCAGTTTCTAAGAAGTCTGTAAGCTGGAGAAGCTGCTCAGATGGAGCCACATTTTTGGGCAAAACCGTTTGATCCCACCTTGAAATTTGAGATACAGTAGCTCTAGTCTGGAGAGAGAAAACCCCACCGGGCCAGCCGGGACGGACGGACAGACAGACAGGTAATACATCATCCAACCGAGAAGGTGCAAACTGAGAAGAGGGGATTCAAAAGAAGGAAGGGACAGAGGAGGAGGAGGTGGGGAGGCAGATGAAGAGGGAGAGAGCAGCAGGCAGTGATAGTCCAGTTTAATAATGATTTCTGACTCAAAATAAACCACTTGGGGTGTTTTTACATGTTAAATTACATCATTGTTGCACAAAAGCTGCCAGCAATGGAGATACAAAGACACGAGATGTTAACATCTCAACGAACAACCCAGGAAAACATTATTAAACCCCAAAATATCAGCAGGAATTCTGTGAAACCCTTTTTTTATCAGTATTAAAGGTAAACGTTCCAATTAATGTGAGGAGATTTAAAGGCTCCAAAGTTGTGACAACCTCAGAATATTTGCTCAAAAATCATTTCAGTAAATATCACGTCAGCGAGAGGTGGCGTGATGGAAGCACCACCTCTGATTTGGGCCGTTTCACTTAAAAATCATGACTATTGGAGCTCCAAGTCCCAGGGAGGAGAGGTGAGAGGGGGGAGGCGGGCTGTGATGGACAGCTAGAGGGAGGGGAAGAGAGGAGGGGGGTGGAAAGATGGAGAGAGGCGTATAGCGCAGTAGAAACTTCCCATGCTGGCCTCCCAGTGTGGCTACGTAATGAGGGCAAGGGACACTCACATACTCACACACACACCCACACACACACACACACACTCTCGCAGACACACACTTGGGGCTGAGCCTGGCCCCACGGCTGATTAGTGGCACACAAAGGCCCCAAACAGAAGTAGCAGAGGACACACAATGGGAGCAGGGCCTCAAGGCGTGGTTTACTTCTGCCCCGAGGGAGGGGGCGAGAGAGGCAAAGAGACAGGGAGAGAGAGGGTCCCACTGAGCTTGACGGGCAACTGAAGAGGGAGGGTGAGGGGGAGAGAGCAGGGTTCGGCGGGGTTAGAAAAGTGACAGAAGCAGAGAGGAGTTTTGTTTTTGTCCTGATAAAGATGTGCTGGTTTCCTCTGAGCTCCATCTGTAGCATCAGGGACCAGGACGTGACCCGAGTCCCCTTCAGGTGCCCACCGGCCTCTTCTGGGGCGAGTTCTGGGTCCTGGATCTGAGCAGACCACCACAGTCCTCCTGCCTGCTCACCAATACAGATGGGAAACGGCAGTGATTCTCTCTCCCTCACACATGCGCGCACGTGCGCGCCCACACTCTTGCCTAACTCCAATTTTGAATGAAAGCTCAGAGTCTCGCCGCCTCAGTTCACTGACCTTCCTGAACTTCCGACGTGCTGTGAGACTGAAATTTTGGCCGTTTCAAAAATCGGCCGTTCAAATGTGGGACCAAACAGCGCACGATCGATCCGCGCACGTGAGTGAGAAGTGGTTTGCAGGCCCCAATTCCCTTCACGCAGCCTATTACCTCTCTTTGCTATTTGCTCCTTACGCGTCGAGCCCTTTAGAATCATCTCGGCGGCTCTTTCTATAGATTTCAATCTACACATTTCTGCAGAGACGGAATATTGTATAGCAGCTCCTAATGAACGCGGCCTTCTTTTCACAGAGGAACGACGAGCGCTGTAATCTCTGCTGTTCAATTAGCCGCGCTGACCGGGACGCCACCTACACGTCATTAACACAGCCAGGAAAGTATGGAATTAACCTTCTTCTTACCCTCCGTTTCTTCTCTATCTGCCATTTTTCTGCTCAGGGGAGAAAGATCCCAGCAGCAGAAATGTGAAACTACTTCCACCAGTTTCTCAGCACCAGTTAAAGCCCAGTTTAACTGGACCTGATCAGTTGGAATGGCTGTTAATTGTGAGTTTGGGGAATAATGTATTTGATGTATAGGTAGAGCTTTTGCATAGTTCTGCTATAGCTGGACACATCACTGGCATATTGTAGTGCACGTGTAAGTGTCGGCATAGTAACAAACCTCTCATTTTCTGAACCGCTTTATCCCTTTCGGGCTCCCGGGGAGGGAACCCACATTAACGAACCTTGTTTTAGCTATTCTGATGTCATTCATTCAGGATGATCCAGAAACATTAACACTCAAAGTCACCACTGAATCACTCAGACACTCACTCTCCTGTTCTGAGATCTGCAACACAATGACATCCAAATCAGATCTCCGAGTTCCTCCTGGAAATAGTTAGACCAGTGTGTGTGTGTGTGTGTGTGTGTGTGTGTGTGTGTGTGTGTGTGTGTGTGTGTGATAATGTAGGTGCCTCTGTGTAAAATAACATGGAAAAGGAGATTTTCCACCATAGTGGGGTTTCCACACTGTGTTCCCCTCAGGCAGAAGCAAAGACATGATTGAATTCTCTGTGTGTGTGTGTGTCTGTGTGTGTGTGAGTGTGTGTGTGTGTTCGCATTTTTGGATGTTCATGTTTAATGAAGATTAAATAAATGCAGTGTACTCTGTTTCTTGAACAGAATACTTGAAAATATACCCCAATGCGCGCACGCACACACACACACACACACACACACACACACACACACCTCTATCCATTTTTCCTCAAAAGTATAATTTCCTGGAGATGTGAGGCTTTCATATGATGAGAAGAAGGAAGAGAAGAAAAAGCTATTAGTGTTACACACACCTGACCTGTGTTTTTTCTCTCCACACACACTAAGACACTAATCTCTCCCTGTGTGTGTGTGTGTGTGTGTGTGTGCAGGTGATGCTGCTGACGGTTAGCCGGCACAGGTAGAGCAGACTGAAAGTAAATACGAGCCTGCTGCAGCGGAGGGAGCCGTTTCCGGGTGAAGCTAACTGAATTAAACGGGATGGAGCTGAACTGATCTGGACTGGAATAACCTGAACCAAACTGAAAGGAAACGTTCAGTTGGACAGGACAGCCGGCTCCCTGAGCTCTGCGAGGAAAAGGTTCAAGCAGAGAATTACTCTGAAGTAGATGAAAAGCTTCTGTCCTGTTGTGATTTACAGGTTTCCTCATGTGACTTTTTGTTGCAATAAACTGGGTTTAAAAAAAAAACAAAAACAAAAACTTGAAATAAACTGAATGATTTAATACGTGTTTATGCTCACCATCACTAATATCGGATAAATCTGTCATGTTTATTCTTGGATGATTTGAAACAGGTTCTATGGCTTAAAGGTTTGTGTCCTTTGAACATGAGCACCAATGATTCCAGTATATTTCAATATTATTTCCAGAAGGCTTCTCAGTTAAAGTCAGTGTTATATTAAAATATGACCACACTTGGAGTGTTTCCTATTAATATGAATAAGCATTTGAATGTATAATCCATCCATTCAGTTTCAAGAACTCTGATTCTGGAGAAGACGATGCATCTTGAATCAGCTCTGCAGCAATCAGCTCCTCTCTGCATCAGCTTTCCACAAATTCCAAATTCCTCCTGGTCCCATGACATCAGAAGATCTGTCACTCCCACAATTACAAAATTTAAAGTTCTAACAAGGCCTTTATGAAGGTCCATGATGGTTTACAATGAGCTAATATAACATGTAGGTTTGTGCAGTACATATGCCGGGCCAGTAGGGGGAGAGCGTTTTTCTTCTGAGTTGTGATTAATAAACCGAGGAAGATCTTTGAAACATTGTGGGCTTTCGACAAGAAACAGGACAGAAATCAGTGAATGGTCCCTAAAACACCGCAGAAAGAGAGAAGAAGAGACGGACAAAAGGTCCCTGAGGGTTCTCAATGAGAATGTGCTTAATCTATTATGGACTACATGCTATTGTTTTGTCAATTAGTTTACTTTTTTGTTTAAACGGGTTTTCAGACCTGGAAAAACTCTGTGCTGCATCATCATCACACACACACACACACACACACACACACACCCACACACACACAGCAGCACCAGCAGAACAGTGGCCCCCGGCTATCAGCTGCAGTTGGTGTAAATGATCACATATCTGTGGTCATAACTCACAGCCGTGCACGCTACTGATGGAAGCTGACACCCAGTGTCTCTGTTCCTGCCATGTGAGAGCACGGCTGTGTGTGTGTGTGTGTGTGTGTGTGTGAGTGAGGGAGAGAGAGAGAAACAGTGTGAGGGACGCAGAGTCATGTCGCTTCCCTTCCCTTGTGTCTCTTCTCATCTTCCTCCCCTTCGGTGCCTCAGGTGATGAAACCGAGTATGTTACATCAACCCCCCCCCCCCCCCCCCCCACACACACACACACACCTTTTACACACACACCTTTTATCCCCCCACACGCACACACTTTTGTTTGCCCACACTTTAGAGAGACAGTGTGTTTAACCTTATTGATCAGGTCTTGTCTGATCAATCACTGATATCTGTGTTTACGGGGCGGAGATGAGTTGATATTGATGGATGACAGATTAATCAGTAGACACATCAAGAGAAGCCACAGTGGGGCTATTTTTAACATTAGATACAGATCTCCGGCTTATAACTGGCAACTAACATCAGTTATGTTTGGTTGAGCCCCAGGTAGAAACGCAACCATCCATACTCTATAGTTTTAAACATACAAATAATATTGATAATAATAAAAAGGTCATGGATGAATCAATAATGAGTTTCAATGAAGAGGAAAAGTTTCAGTGATTTTCTGTCAACATCCTCGGACGTCAGAGAGTTTGCAGAGGAGCTGAACGGAATACTGGGGCTTAGAATGCATGCAACACACACACACACACACACACACACACACACACACACAGACACACAGTTTGTGAGAGAGAGACAGGGAAGGAGAGAGAGAGAGTAATTGAAATCGTTCTCTTTACACAGCTATTGTGAAATGGCCTGAAGACACCTTTTTCCCTCTCTCTCCTTTCAGACATGCACACACATACGCTCGCACGCACGCACACACACACACACACACACACACACACACACACACACACACACACAAAATGAGAAAGTGAGCAGCAAAATGCTTGAAATCTTTTCCAATTCAGCTGTAAGGTCAGTGGGAAGGCATCACTCCCAGAAAGACAGACGGATAGACAGACTGTCATGTGAGGTGCTGTCTCCCATTGTTTCGTGCATCATCCTCGGCCCTGTTCCTCACCACCTGCTCCACCTCTCCTCGTCCTCCAGTCACCCGGCGTTGCCCTGTGCTGCCCTCAGACCGACTGTGAAGTCTGACTGCCTCCTCCTGTTTCATCTCTCCTCCCTGAGCACCACAGAGCTGCGTCCTGTAATGAAGTGCAGGCTGTGACTGGAGTTAATGGCACCGAGCGCCATAAACAGGAAAACACAATGACGTCTCAGTGTGAGGGACAACAGCAGAGAGGAAAGAATGCGCAGACGTCTCTGTCTTCCTCTGTCTCCTCCCGCGCTTCGCTGTCACCGAGCAATCAGCCAGTCGTTCCTCCATCTCCGTGGCGTATCTTGGAGTTTTTGTACTCCTCAGCCAAGCGATCGTTGTTGTTTAACATCTGTTGGACCTTTTTTTCTGAGAGTCCAATCGTTCATCTTGTCCTCCATCAGTTTGACCTTCTCCTCAGAACTTTCATTTATTGTTCTTGTTCTCCTCCAGTTGATGGACTCGTCCTTCAGCATTATCATTCCTTGCGAGCAGTTTTTATTGTGGATTATGCAGCACCCAGGTCAGTATTACCGACCCCAAAACACCTGCTAGACACATCTGACGATGTGCGTCAGAGCAAGTTGCAAAATTACACATTCCACAAGTCTATTCCGTTACTAGATGCCTTTATATCCAGGATGGAGGTACAGTGGAGACATGGAGCCTCTGTCAGTGGCTGTAATGTCAAAGTGTTCTGGATTACTTCTCCATTGTCTTGGAAGGCTCCCTCACCTTCACTGATCTCCTTTAAACCACTGAGCAGCTCAGGATGGTGTATGCAGTAGGTTTGCATATGAGTGTGTATGTGTGTGCCCGTGAGTGTGTTGCCTCTTACTTGAAGCATGAAGAACAGAAAGAGTTTGCAGATTAAGGGGATTATGGTCATTTCCTGCCTATAAATTGTAAATTAGCCCTGCAGTATCACCAGGGAAAACAGACAGAATGAAACCAATGAACCTCAGACACAAGTCTGCACCTCAATGCCAAGCATCTTTTGAGTGATTCGGACTATTCTGTGCTTTTAAAAAAAGAAGTGAAGGAAAAAGAATTGGTTTTAGCACCCATTGAGACTAATGAAGCTTAAATGGACAGTAATGGATGTCAGGAATGATTATATTCTCACCTTAATGTACAACAGATTCATTTATTATTTATGATGGCAGCAAAAGTCCAGGAAGGCACCGCAGACCCCGACAAAATGCTAAATAGAATTAAAATTTAGTTAAATACTTGCTTTTTTGAGAATCAATTTCTATAAGCTCTTTGTTAGATGATTAGTGGCCTATTTCACGCACTAGATACAGAATATTTATAGAAAGCAGAGGCTGGCAGCATCGCAGTGTGCAGATATTAACAGTAACAGTGTTGTTGTTGTGCGTTTGCATGTATAAAAGAGGGATTGAGGGTCTACACTGAACAATCGTTGCCAAAATCCCAAGAGTGACCAGTGTTGAACAGACTTCTGTCTGGGCCGTGACCATCACCACCACTCTGTAACCTCCCCGATGGTCCCTCTGGAACTCAAAAACACACCCCATTATTTTTGAAAGAGCCATCAATGGTTGGTGCAAAACTGTATGTGGAGACATTCTCCTGGTCTCTGTCAGATGTCTCCAAATGGCATTGGTGGATCTATGAACTCTTTCACATAAGAAACTTGAGCCCATTCACACCAAAATCACCATGATGTGAAGGTTTTTTGATCAAACAAAAACAACCAGAGAAAATGTTACACCTTGAATGTTGGGAACGTTCCAAACGCTACAGCATGTAAAGACATGGAGTCCAGCAGTATTTGTTCTATGCAGTAATTATGGGAAATGGTTCATTAAAATCCAACAGTCCTGCTCATCACACACACACACACACACACACACACACACACACACACACACACACACACACACAAAGAGAAGATGTTGGTAAGATGCTACATCCTGACATGATTGAGAGAGTTCACAAGCTGTTCTGCTCCTGAAGCCGAGCTGTTGCTTTCATTAAAACAAAAAGTGGTTTGAAATAAAATCTTCTGAACTTGAGAGCTCTCTGAACCCCCCGTGGAGCAAAGAACGACACACGATAAGGAAGAAGGGATAAGAAATCACCCAAATCCTGGGTTTAAGAAGAGAGGGACTCATCAAAGAGGGTGGAATAGAGGGTGGGAGTGGGTCCATTAACCTCCCGATGACTCCAGAGTCGGAGGTTTTTGTACTCTGGATGTGTTTAACACAGGCCATCTGACAGCTACACCAGCACTAAAACTGGACCAAAGGAAGTAACGAACAACACGATCAGAGCTGGAGGAAGAGGAGCGCTAAAACCTCCATGTACAATATTATTGTCATGAACTAAGTAAAGCAGGAGCTAAACTGAGCAGCAGAAGCTTCAGAAAGCTCTGAAGGTCAACCAGGAACATTCTCGCCAAACAGGCCGTCCAAATAGAGAAAGAGCCAGAACATCAGGCAGGATCAAGGCCAGAACCCAAACAGCAGTTTTTACCACCTTCATTCAAAACAACAGGACACAAGACGTTGGCTTGACTCATTTAGAGCAAGATCAAAGGAGAAGTTCGTTTAAATACACCTGCACACAACTGGACACAGGTGAGACCCATGGAGTTGATTGGGGTTGAGACTGAGGGCAGGACAAGACAGAAGAAACTGAAACAACAATTAGGGGCAACCAGAGATCCTCGCAATTCTAAGAAGGCCCCACTCCAGAGCGCTTCTGTCCACAGCCACGATCTGTTCCTACAGCCCAAGACGGTCTGGAATCGCTCCCCTCCTCTCTCCCTGGACAGGTTGACACTTTATAGACACAGTCAACTCTTAATCGGGCAATTAGGTGAATAATTCAACCTGAAACACACCTCTGTGGTCTGTGGGAGGAACCAGGACGTGGAGCATAGCAGAGACAGTGACAGGTCTAAAATTATCTACACCCAGACTTTCCTATACGTAAATAGGCCTCATACGCACGCACTTACGTAAGAGAGAAACGGCAAAACGAGGTCACGTTAAAGCGGCATCAGCCCCAGTGAAGCCGGGCCGCCGTCACACCTGAGAACCTGCATGTTCTGTTTGAGGAGGGAGACCTGTTGGTACCTGCCTTTAGGCTGGGCACACGCATGCACACACACACCTGTGAACACAGGTATGTTTGGCCAAAGTCTATATGTGCGTGTGTGTGTGTGTGTGTGTGTTGTGTGTGTGTGTGTGTGTGTGTGTGTGTGTGTGTGGGCAGGAGGACCCTCAATCAGCATTCTGTCACACACAAGATGTTTATCCAATTTGTCAAGATAATCTTTCCTCAAACTGGTTGCCAAGGTGGGTGCTGGAGCTCTCTCTCTCTCTCTCACACACACACACATACACACGCACACGCACACACACACACACACACACCTGGGGGAAGGTTTACCAATACCCACTTTAGGGGCTGAGATGGAGGCCCTCTCCTCTAACTTGACAGAAACAAACACGTGTGTTTGTGTATATGTGTGTGTGTGTGTGTGGTGTGTGTGGGTGGGGGGGGGGGGGGGTATTTCTGAATGATTATTTGGGACCACTTTAAACTGGGCATTTTAGTAATAAAGCAGAGAACCTCCTGAAGAGACACCACTCGTCCATCAGCAGCTTGTCTAACATTAAACAGATCTTTGTCATCATTATGTGTTTGTTGGTAGAGGCTGATATAAATGTGCCAAGTCATGTTTCCTTTGCTAATGATGGAAACTTCCACTGTTGTTAGCGTGTGTGATGTCACGAGTTATGGGCCACTCTGATTGGCCAGTTCCGTTGTCAGCTGTGTCTCCTATTGGCCATTTTTACATACCTAATATGTCAGTCATAAAATAAATAAAACAGTATTAGTGACAACAGTGCAGATTCTTGACGTGAAGCTGGACCATAACGAATCATCCAGGTTGGGGCGCTTGTTATAAACCAACCATGATTCAGGATTAGAGCTAATGTTGTCAGTAATACCTAAAAAATAAAAGTAAAAATCCACAGAGATTAGCATAAATCAGACCAGGTAGCATGCACTGAGGGAAGTGGCTGCGTAGTTGCAGCGGACGTTCATCAAACATGCTCGCGTTTGAAGGCCTTCCTCTCTTCTTACGTGCACATCCATGAAGCTGAAAAATCCTGGAATGTTGCAAAGCTGATGATTTTCTGATGAATGGCTTCATTGGTCATGCTGAGGATTAGTGTAAATGGATTGGAGAGGAATATTTACATGCTTTTAATGATTCCACAACTTTATATTTAGAGGTTCTTCTTATCAGCTCCAATCATCTCCAAGCTTGGAAAACAAACCGTCAAGTCGGGCGGCGGCCCGATTACACGCCTCGGCGACGCAAACGCCGGTCTGTCACCTCGACGCCATCTTTAGTGTTAATGTGTGACGTATTAAAATGTCTCAGAGTGAAAAATGAAAGACTTAGCGAAGGGAAAAAACCCACTTTAAAGTCAAGAGCCTGTCCCTCATCAAACATTTTAACACTTTCACTTCTAAGTTTAGCTTTTCAAACACAAAGCGCAGAACATTTCAAATCCCTGTCAGATTTAACTAATATTAAGACTTAGTGGCAAAAGTTCTGTAGATTTCATTGTGTTTAGGAGGTAAAGTAAAGTCAGAGAAGCAGATTTAAAGCTCTGATGACCTGAAGAATGGGAGTATTTATATTTATTCTGAGTAAAGAAGCAACATTTAGCATCCGTGAGTGTGTCTGAATGGTGAACTTTCCCTCCTTTTGGGGCCATTGCGTTTGATCATGTGGGCAGTTGATCTATTATCATTTATTACTACAAAATCACGCCTCCGTTGCACATCTGGGTGCAAAATTGGGAAGAAGGAACAAATGAAAAATAGATCCAACCATTCACTGTTGTTTTCAAAGTGTGAACTATTTTGTTTCTCTCCATTATTAACTGGCGATTTGGTTCAGAAGCAGGTCTGAGCTAAAATATGGAGACTAAACAAGCTAGTAGGGAACATCCACATGTTCTCCATCAACATGAAATACTCTGATTACTCTTTCGAAATTAAAACATCAGAATTTGGCATTTTACGCACAGGTCCCAGCAAATCAGACATCAGGTCACATGACTTCATCTTTTGGGCTGTATTTGGAGAAAAAGACCTGCTGGGAGTCTCTGCCCACCTACGCTGCTCGTGTTTGAGGGTTCAGGACGTTCTTTAATGTTCGTTATCTGCTGAGACTTTTCTTATCGGGCCTTTGACGGAGCTCCAATCAAAGACAGTTATTTGACTTGGTGGCAACACATGTCCTTAGAACTAGTCACAGCCTGCTCTTTGTCTCTGTGTCCTGTCTTCTGTCTCCCACTCTCACACCATCTCTCTCTCTCTCACACACACACACACACACACACACACAAACACACACACCATCTCTTTCTCTCTCTCTGCCTGTGCCTGAAAAACAGACTTGTCGTATGAAAACACAACTCTTATCTTCATCTCTGCGTTGCTGTTTTGATGAATGTTCGGATGTTTTTCCAACAGCCCCCAGTGAGGTAAGAAGCCCACACACACACACACACACACACAGAGGGAGAGAGAGAGGGAGAGGGAGTACTGGACAGGTTGGGCAGGTTTTTTTCCATCAGACTGGGACTAAACATGAGCTGCTTGCTCAGGAGCAGTTTACACCATCACCGCCCAGTTCACACAGATCTGCTGGAAATGGGAGCATTCCAGCAACAGCACTTCTCACCTTTGTGTGCCCTTATCACCCAGCCAGGCTTTCTCAACAGGGCAAGCGCAGAAGGTATGTGGATGTTGAAAGTAAAACAACATTACACTTCAGATTGAGTCGAGCCTGAACACACTCTTCCCCCCAGATAGATGTGTGAAAGACATCAAAATTCAAATTTAAGGTCATTGCTTCAGGCCGAGTGTGGAGGGTCAGTGGCTACACAAAGTCACCTTAAAAAACACAAAAATACCACAAACACAAAATAAGGTCACATTCAAATCTTATTTGAAATCATTTCATCAGCATCTTTCCGCCATCTTCAGTTCGTCATTGCTGTGTTTTAGGTTGAAGGTTGCTGGATTGAATCCCCTCCCTCTGGCCATGTTTGGAAATGTGAGCTATTTGACCTCAAACTGTTCCGAATGTTGCAACTTCAGCCTGTAAATGTAGGCAAGTGGTTATTTCTCCCACCATACGACTGATGATTGTATTTAGAGCCCAAAACAGACGGCAAAGTTTAGCAGGGTTTTCAACAGGGACCCTTATTGGGTCCAAAACACTCCTCTCTCTGAAGCAATCGAACACAAATCGATTTGGCCCTGAGTTAAAAGGTTAAACGTGATCTCTCCATCCTGTCCTCACACCTGTCGCCCATGTGGCCGCGTCCTACATCATCACACCTGTCGGCGCCTGCACAGCTCGCAGACATGAAGTCAGCCAGCTCGCCGTGGTGATGAATAGACTGCAGACGGCTGAGAGCAGCTTCTGTCAGGGAAACCGGCAGTACGCAAATGGAAAGTCGCCTCAGAGTAGAAAAGAAAAACCCATTACAACCTTTTCAAATCAGCATTCTTCATTTTCAAGGCACAGTGGTGCAAGGCTGAGAGTTGCATCAGAAAGGATGTCTGAAATTCCTAGTTGGTGTTCTGATTTTGATCTTCGGAGCAGTTTCATGCTTCACTATTGCGGCGGTACAGCAAGAACCGATGAGTGTTTGTCCTGTCTTTAATCTCTCTCTTCAAAAACATTTGACATATTTGGATAGGAAATTAGTATTTATGTTGTGGAAGGTGTGGAAATCTTAAAGATGTGATTGAGAAAATCATCATAAAACTGCGATTCCTTTATGTTTTATCTTCATCTCTCTATCTGTGTGTGCATGTATACATATATAACATATATATTCCGCCTCCAGAATGTTTCTCAGCAGCACCTGGCTGCTAAAGCAAGTGTTGGTTCTTTGCAGAAGAAACTAATGTATCCATTCTAACAGCGATCCAAACAGAGGCCACTTTGAGATAAATGCACCAAATGTTGGAGCACTGCTGCTATCGCTTCCCTGCTGATTAAAAATTATCCCAGCAGGTTAAATATGAGGAACAAACTAGGGCTGATTCCCAACCACAGATAAGCTAAAATGGAGATATCTCAGGCCGCTTGAATAGAGCAAAAGTAATGTGGCAATCATGATTAACGCATGTAAAATACAGTATGTGTGTGTGTGTGTGTGTGTGTGTGTGTGTGTGTGTGTGTGTGTGTGTGTGTGTGTGTGTGTGTGTGTGTGTGTGTGTGTGTGTGAGTGTGTGCATCCGCGTGTGTTCATGCCGCTCTGTTAGTGTCCAGATGGGCAGAAAATGCGGCTGTTAGGTGGACTAAAAAAGTGTTCAGTGTCTCTAACTCCGAGTTTAGTTCTGTCCCAAAGCACAACGTAATGGAGCATGACGACTCCCCGGTACCCGGGGGACCTTTGACCCCAATCACAGTGGTGTAGGACCACATCCTATACCTTACCCTTCTCATGGACACACACACACACACACACACACACACACACACACACACACACACACACACACACACACACACACCTCTATTGTTTCAGCAGATTAGGGGGGATTACTTGAAACTCTGTCACACGTGCAGCTTCTGTGCAAAAAGAGCTGGAGACAAGTGGGAGCAAATGGCTCCACTTCCTGTGTGTCTCTGAATTTAACATCATCCTGTTAACATGGATTTCTGTCTGATCTCCACCATCTGACTGTTGCACAGTGTGAAAATAACACAATTTATTAGAACAGTGCTGTTTGATTCTAAAGGAACACACACAGCAAGAGTGTTGGTGGTAATGGTGTTGGTGGTGTTAGTGATGGTGAGAGTGATGGTGGTGGTGGTGGTGGTGATGGTGATGGTGGTGGTGGTGGTGTTAGTGGTGAGAGTGATGGTGATGATAGTGATGATGGTGATGATAGTGATGATGGTGGTAGTGATGGTGGTGGTAGTGATGGTGGTAGTGATGGTGATGATACTTATGATGGTAGCAGTGATGATAGAGATGATGGTGGTGATGGTGGTGGTAGTGATGGTGATGATAGTGATGATGATAGTGATGGTGATGATAGTGATGGTGATGATAGTTATGATGGTAGCAGTGGTGATAGTGATGATGATAGTGATGGTGATGATAGTGATGGTAGTGTGCGTTACAAAAGCATCGTGTCAACATGTTTTTGATCAGTTTGCAGCCAAGTCAAGAGCCTGTGACACGCATCACAAATACTCGTGTCTGTCCATCTCCCACCGTTAATGTCAGCAATGGTCAGTGTGTGTGTGTCTCTGTGTGTGTGGCTGTCAGACCTCAAATACTTGTGACAGATTCCCAACCAAGCAGAAAAGAGGCCACCACACTCGCATGTACATGCACAAGCAGGCAAACTGGAGTGTGTGTCTGTTTGTAGGAGATGCAGATGTCCAGTGACAGCTCGCCGCTGGGGGTCATCTGGAAGCAGCTGCCAGGACATTCACCCACACACACACACACACTCACCCACACACACACACTCACTCACACACACACACACACACACGTAAGTATCATGTCTAATTTGTTGTTAAATGTTAATCTATACATCCTTAAAACTTCCTACCTGACCGACGACAAACTTTAGGGGAATTAAGACTAACAAAAATCAAATGGAGTTTGCAGCTTTTCTGATCCGCCCTATTTATTCTGTCCTCGTTTTGCATTTTTTTTGGAGCAGACCACCCCCTCCCCTCCCAATTGTGCAGCTGAATCTTAAGGACAGGAGGGGGTGCAAAGGGTGATGAGGTAAGTGGATTGTGGTGTGTGTGGTGATGATGAGGGATGGGGGGGCAGCAGGAGAAACCTTCATCCCCCGTGGAGAGCACTGCTCCATTCCCACACCACAGGTGACTGCCCCTCCATCCCTCCCTGCCTCCTTCGTTCCTCATCCAGTCTTCCCTCCCTCGTCCCGTTCACAGCACTGCTCTCTCCCGTTGACCTTTGCATTTTATATAATTATACTTTATACTTTACCATTTTACACTCTAAATTATTGTCTTTTTGAAAATGTTACATGATTTTTGCTTCCACCTGGAGAATGTTAATTATCAATAAATTCATTATTAATAATAACTATGAATTAAATAACAAAATCAGCTCAAACTGACAACTGAAAAGTGTGAATTCAATTCTAATCTCCTGCTGTCCACTGTTCCCCCCCCCCCACTCCACCCCCAAAGCTGTGGGGTTCTGTTTTTTCAGGCCACCAATTAGAGCAAATACCCCCCACTCCCCAGTCACTTCCCCAGCTTCCACCTGTTTACAGCCTGAGGTCAGAGGTCAGAGGTCCCCATGGAGCACGAGGGGTTGCGGAGATCTCACAGTGGCCGCAGTGAGGATGAAAAATGAGGGGTTGTAAAAAGAGCTGGCGTTATGTAAGACAACCGTGACGCAGGCTGAATGCTGAATAAAAGAAAAACATGTCATGTTTTTAATAAATCAAACCACTTTGTTCAAGGTTCAAGAAAAAGACATTTTAGGTGAAATCCACAAACGTTAATTTGATCACTGAGAGTGGATTGAGAGTGTGCTGCTGTGAAGGTGCCAATAAGAGTGATGACGGTGTAACGTGTCCCACCTCAACAGGTTCAACGGGAGGAACAGGAAAAACACACAACTCCACCCGAAACGTCGTGTGAAAATTATCATAAAATCATCGTGCGTCTATCTGCCTCTATTTGTTCATTGGGAAGGTATGTGTGAATGCCTTGCAGCATCTGCAACATCACAAGGATGCCTCCTAACTTTGTCACTATGGGGATAGTAGAAGAAGTAGATCCTATCCCCATAGGATCTACTTCTTCATCCATGTGGGTGCAGCATCAAACAGGCTCCTCCAGAAAATCATCTCTGGTCTACCAGCTGAGGAAAAGGTAAAAAAGACTGGGACTGTCCCAGATTTCTCTCAGCCTCCCCACCCCTGCAGCAGACAGGGGCTATTACATTACAGTGACACCCCTGATGTATTTATTACTGCCCCTGTTTTCTGCCACGACTCCCTTTCTCCCTCTCTTACCTATTTGGGCCAAAACATGAGATCACCCAGCAGAAAGACATAAGGTTCAAGTTCCACAAAAGCCCTGTGTCTATCATCATCATCGTCATCGTCGTCATCATTCTGCACTGTGAGTGTGTGTGTGTGTGTGTGTGTGTTTTCATACATATGTGTCCAACTTTGTGGGACCAAAATTTTTGGCCCAACACTTTAATAATGATTTGAACGTAGATGACTTTAGTTTAGAGATGATTCATGAAGATAGATAAATTTATGTATTAGAATAAAAACATGACTAGAAGAAATATGGAAGTCAATGTAAAGGGCCCACAAAGATAGCTGTGCCTGTGTGTGTGTGTGTGTGTGTGTGTGTGTGTGTGTGTGTGTGTGTGTGTGTGTGTGTGTGCTATCGCGTTTTATCTCTTGTTTGGGTTTCAGTAGGTTACACACGGCTGCCGAGAGGGGGCTGTATGATTACCATTCAGAGTGTTACAATGAGCTCATCTGATCTCACACACACACACCCACATTTTCGTGCACTTAATTGAAAGTATACAGTCGGTCTCATACATGGAATCACCAGAATAAACACAGATGCACTTGCTCAGACCACAGAGCTGCTGTAACAACAAAGCATGAGCTCAGTGGGACCTCTTTTGTTGATTGTGTACCTGCTTTTAAGTGATTTCAGTTGACGTGGCGGCTTTGTTGCACAGAAGTCTGGTGAATGTGGCCTTTGAGGAGGTTTCCAAAAAAATAAATATTCAATATTATAAAGGTATTTACAATATATTTTAAGACTCTAGCATCAACTTTTATTGTACCCTATTAGAGCACAAACGTAGTTGAATTCCATTATAAAACTGAATCATTTCCATTATTATTCGTATTAAACTTCCTGGCTAAATGTGGCAGAAAAAACAACAAAAAATCTTGTCACATGGTGTTTGCTGTGATTGATTTCAGTTTAAAATCGATTCTTAGCTTTACATTTATGGTTCAAACTCAAGTGAACATGTTTCATTTGAAGACCGACACTTTTTTTTAATAATTAGCACCTAGTTGGTTGTAAAAGTGGCCCAGGAGAGCTGTGGTGATTCCATAGCAACAACATGGGTGATGGATGTTCACATCAACAAACTCAAACACAACTTATGTGTCTTTATTACTTGTCATATTGATTTAAAGGATCCTTTGATCAGCGTAAAAGTCTGATCCCCTGCGATCTCCAAGTGGGTGACCTTTACTTTCTCAGAAGTCGGCACTTTTAGAGGCCGTCCTGTGATCCGTCCTAAACCCCTCCCGACATGCGTACGTGCGTGTGGCGTTACAAAACCATCAGTCATTGGCAAATGTCACCTGAAGCTGAGCCAGAAACTCTCCTGTAAACTCCGTCAAACTATGAAACCAGGTGAGTCGTTCAGAGGGCAGGGTTTAAACTGCCAACGTGCTCTTCGTGTTATGTCACCATGGCAACAGCAGTTTGCCCGTGTTTTGGGAGCCTGCTGCTGAACCCATTGTGACAAGATAATTTCCAGTTCTGTCTCACACACGAGGAGGGAGAGGACAGGAAGGTCTACGATGGACAGGCAGTCAAACCGAAAGACCGCAGTTGACCTTGACATCAGCTGGGGGGAAGCGGAGGGACGGGTAGGGGAACGGGTGCAGACAGGTTATCAAGCTGTCAGGCAGACAGGCAGACAGGGAGGTAGACAGACAGGCAGGCTGGCAGACAGACAGGCAGGCAGGGAGGTAGACAGACAGGCAGACAGGAAGGTAGACAGACAGGCAGGCAGGTAGGCAGGGAGGTAGACAGACAGATAGGCAGGTAGACAGACAGACAGGCAGGAAGGTAGACAGGCAGACAGACAGGAAGGTAGACAGACAGACAGGTAGGCCGACAGACAGGAAGGTAGACAGACAGGCAGGCAGGCTGGCAGACCGACAGGCAGGCAAGGAGGTAGACAGAAAGACAGGCAGGCAGACAGACAGGAAGGTAGAGAGACAGGCAGGCAGGTAGACAGACAGGCAGGCAGACAGGTAGACAGACGTAATTAATAAATTAGTCTGAAAGTTCAGTCCAAGGCCTCCTCACATTTCACATCAGAGCTAATCTCCACCAGAGAGATGGCCTGGACCACTGGATCTCTCTCTCTCTTTCACACACACGCACGCACACACACACACACACACACACACACACACACACACGCACGCACGCACGCACACACACACACACACACACACACACAAAGGGAGACAGAGACAGACAGAGGAGAATAGGAGATATGAGAGCTTGAATATGTTTGTTTTCAAGCATAAGAGTTGTACCCCCCCACGCCCATTCTCCTCCCCTAACCCACCTCCTCTATCAACCACACACACACACACACCACACACACACACACACACACACACACACACAACACACACACACACACTCGCACCTGTGTGAGTGTTTTCAGGTGTATTTGGTTTGGTTGGGAGGGAGGGAGGGGGTGGAGTATTCAGAATTATCACCCTGAGAAACCTCTGATCTCTAAATGCACTTGCTAAAACCCTGCTGCTTGGAGGAGGGTTCATAAGGATGCAAACACACGCACATGCACACAGAGACATGCACGCACACACACACGTGTGCAACACACACGTTGGTGCAGCCAAGTTCTTTGATGAGGTGTATTAAAAAGGTTCTTCTTGTTGAAGCTGCGCTGGGTCTGATCCTGCCTGTTGACAGAGCTTCATCCCCAACACTTCCTCATGTACAAACACACTCACAAGCACACACATGCGCGCGCACACACACACACCACACACACACACACACACTAGTGCATCTGGTCCCTGCCTGCCACAAAAGGTTCAGTCTCAAATTGGCAGGTTGAACTTCACCGAAGCAGGAAAATTCCTGTGACGCTGACGTGTTTCGCGCCATGTTTACAGCATAACAGAGCATAACAGAAATCAAATCACATTTAACATTTAAACAGTTAATTCTTTGGACGTTTCAGACCAAAAATATGCATTCCCACATGTTTTATGTACACAGCCTGGACAGTGGTGGCAATAACTCCACTTTAAATATACTTAAGAACATATAAACACAACATTTAATATATAAAAAACATGTTAAGGCCAAATAATGGATTAAATAACAACACTACCAATAACAACAATAATAAGTTGGTTTAAATGAAGCACTTTTTGTGATAATGTGGTATAATGCGGTTGATGTTGATGTTGACGAGCATTTATCTGCATTTAAACTGGATGTTTTCCTGGGACATTCAGATCAAACCATCAGAACTTCTGGTGTGTCTGGTCATTCTAATTCCAGATCTGGGTGAGCCATCGGTGTCTGCACCCATCTGGAAAATCTGCAACTCTTCCTCCTCTGTCTGCGCCTCTGCCTTACTGTGTCATATGCACGCACACGCATGCACGCACACACACACTGAAAGTGAAAGGATGCGTACCGTCGGTGGACACGCATGCCTGCGGCATCGGGACGCTTCCACCTTCACACACCTTTTGATGCAGACTGAACTTGATTTTGGATTTTGTTATAAATCAGCTGTTAAACTTTTGTAAATCTAGCAGGTGAATTGTGTTTTTTTTGTTTTTTTTACATGAAATTCCTGTTTCCCTGCCAAAGGGTGGACCGTCAACACCTTCTGTGCTCCAAAGGTCAAACCATCAATCACTGCAGAGCACTGCGTGTTCTCTGATGTGATTGAGACTTAAGGAATTTAACTTTCAAAAGCAGTTATGTCTGAGTAAAGGTTTGATTACGGACCTTAATCGAGACTAATGAACCAGCCAAACTGATGCTTTTCCTTAACATTTGCTGTATTCAGTTTTACCAAACATTCTCTTTCATATTCGGCTGTGAAAGCTGGTATTCAGCTGATATCGGACCACCTAATCTCACTAAAGAGTTCAGATCTGATCCTTCTCTCCCTGAGATGGAGCAGATTTGACTCTATAAGCAGCCGATTTCCTGCACAAACTACTCTCCCTCAGCAACAATAGTAATTACAGCAGTTACAAATACTTATATCAATACCAAATCTACAGCATAATACCTTTAGGACAATTAAAGTCTCAAATTAAATGGAAATGAGACCTTTGCAAAGATTCCCTGCCCCCCACCCACAAGGAACTTCACTTTCTACCAGACTGTTGTTCATGGGTAGGGAAAATTCCATGCGTGACTGAGGCAAAACGAGGCTTAACCAGCTCACCAGGGCACAGGTAGACACACACACACACACACACACACACACACACACACACACACACACCACACACACACACACACAAGCATGCGCGCGCACACACACAGGTATGCTTGCAGATACCAGCTTCAGTGTTGACAAAGTTAGTGTGAAATACTGGAAAGTTTGCCAAGGACAGCAAATGAAATGTTTCCACCTGGGAGATTTCAGGTACTTTAAGGTGTTTATAGTTGTGTTCAGGTGCAACGTGAGGCCTTTTTCAGAGCCCCCTCCCCTTGGTGCCCTTTAATAATACACTGAGGATATATCTTTGGTGGTCCTTTATTACAATTAATGCAAAACAAAAGAGTAGTTTAAAGCATTCAACAGGTTTGTGTCGCTGTCGATGATCAGCAACGTTTTGTCTTTTATTCAGTCATTGTTGCTGATGTCTCAAGCACTGTAATATAAAACTCTTACTGAGTTTAGTGACAGAACTATTTTTTGCAAGGGTCAAAGCCTTTAGAAGGTGAGCGAGCTTCTTCACACACAGGGAAGCCACATCCAGAACAGAAAACCTCCGTAAACATCCATTTCCTCTACCCAATAAAAACAAAAGCTGTATCATAATAAGCTATTAAACATGGATTATGGAACTTCCTTGTGGCTCTCTCTCTCTCTCCTCTCTCTCTCTCTCCTGTTTAATATTGGCTCGTTCTGTCAGTGAGAGCGAGAGTTCACACAAACAGCTGTAATTAGCAGCTTAGGCAGCCAGCCAGCTCTGCGAATGGTGTCTACACACGCACACGTGCGCGCGTGCACTGACCGTGATGTATACATGTTTTTCTACCTGAGCGCCATGCTGCAAGTTCACAGGTGTGCGCATGTGTGCACATGTTGAGTCACACTGTCACACTGTGCGTGGGTGTTGTGTTTGTCTTCACTGATGGAGAGGTGAGGTGCCTGGAGACGGGCTGTGACGTGTGTGTGTGTGTGTGTGTGTGTGTGTGTGTGTGTGTGTGTGTGTGTGTGTGTGTGTGTGCAGAGTGATTGCTCTCTAACACCTGGTATTAGTGCCAATAATCCTCACACCACACCGTACTCACGCACAAGTCTGTTGCAGATCGTATCCATCTGCCACGAGATGTTTCACAATTGTTTCTCGGGGGCTTGAGGCTGTTCCTGGCGGGAGCTTGTGGAGTTAATAACACAGACGTTTGTCAGTTTACGAAAATGTAAACAGTTTAGCCGCCTTTTAGTAATAGTAGAAACAGTTGACAGTTGACCATGACGTGGAGACCGGTTTATTGACCAATCTGAGGGTTTGGGTGAGCTACCCAGAGGCTAATTAGAGACAAACAGTCTTTTTTTCCCCAAAACAAAGACATGGGAGCCTCTAAAGCAGCTAACGCTAACATTAAGACAGTAGGTTTTGCTGCCCGAAGCAGCTTCACTGGACAAAAAAATGAAAATGAAATGAAAATGCCGCATCTTTATATATATTTAATGGCAGAATTTATTGCCTTTAATACGAGACTCTTTGTTTTTTCCGAGATTGTTCTGGCAAAGTGTTGCGTGACAGCCTCTGACTGACAGCAGAGCGGGACTGGCACAGGCTCAGAGGGCCAAAGGGTGCCAACAAAGACTTACTGGCATCAATCGGTTCTGAGCCGTACGGAAACAGGCTGGGTTTGGTTCTGCAGCGTGCTGAGGCGAGCAAGCATCAGATCTGGGTGGAAGACCAGTTTCACCGAACACTATCACCACTTTTATGTCCGACTGCAGCAGAACAGGGTGGCTTCGAAGGAGGCTAGTGTGAAACCCTGCCCCGCGCTTGTGTCGCCTGCCCGCCCGTATCTCTGCGTATCAGTTTATTTCCAAATCAATCGATCTTCCATTCTGTCCCGGCGTCGGTCTGTCAGGTCACCCTGCACGCCCATATTGGATTTGCTGTGTCAATAATTGATGGAGCAGGTATTTTGTCATGCTAAAGGCCAGCAATCCTTGGTGTCAAATTCAAAATTAGTTCCTCCTACATTATTAACTTCCCTGAGGGCAAGAGGTTAATCAGAGGAACTGTGTAACGGTACATAGATCATGTCTACATCTCTCTGGTTTCCTCTCCTACAGCAGGGCTGCAGTATTTTACTTTAATTATGATCAGTACCCTTTGAACTGAGTGTAGGATATCTCAGGATCTGATTAGCACATGCTAATAAATCGTAGGGCCTTGGATGACGTTCCTACAGTGATGTACTTGTTTCTGTCTATTAAAAGAATTGATATTCCTCTCTTTCACTATTGAACAAATCAAAGAAAACAGCAAAGGATCCATATACAGCACAGACGCATGTTAAGGAGTCAGTTTATAGATCCCAAATACAGCGACAGTCACTGAAGCCAAACCAGAAGAGGGTTGGACCTCATTCAGAACTCTGCACAGAACCAAGCTAGAGAGTCAGAAAGAGCTGTAAAATACACAGATAGAAACTCACGCTGCATTTAAGCAAATTAATTTGTGTTTAGTGAGAGATAATTAACCATTTAAATACCAGAGGTGACCATAGCCAACTGTTCTGATGGTGCACAACTGGTATGTCAGACCAGTATAAGAGTTCACCTACAACCATCAAAACTATGTCAGTGGTTAAAAACATCCCACAGAAGAATGATTGGATCCCCATGAGCGATAAAGGTCAGTGAAGATGACAGTCCAGCTGGGATGTGCTCGGCCTTGTCTCAGGAACTGGATCATTGTGGTTCAAGTTGGGCGTACTGACCGTTAGAGAGATGGAAGACTCCCCCAGGGATGAAACAGTCACAGCCTGTCTCTAACAAGGTAATATTGGAGGCAGAGTGCCACAGAGAACAAAGGCCTCCATCGCTGCCATTAGTTGTCCTTTTTTGTACTTCTACCCATTCTTTTGTTAGATGGACAACTGTAAGAGCCAGGAGGCCCTGAGCAGCAGCTGGCAGGTAGGAAGGGAGGGAAGGAGGGAGGGAGGGAGGGAAGGAGATAAGTGAGAGTGGCTGAACAAAGCAATTAAGAGGGAGGAAGAGACGGTGGAATGGTGAGTTGTGATGAGTGGAGGTTTAAACTGACATCTTGAGCCACCTTTAGATGTTTATTATCTGAAAATTCACATTAAACAACCGGTGACACAATAATATTAGGGTGATTCTAGAGGGTCGAAATTCAGAAACACTCACACACACACACTCACACACACACTCACAGTGGGTCTCAGTTAACCAGAGTCAATAGGCTGCAGACAGACAAGTGTGATTACAGCAGATACTGTTGCTACCCCCCACCCCCCACCCCACCTTCCCGTACAGCAGTTAGACGGTAATCCGGTAGTTGGTGCTGTTCTGTCAAAGTTATTTATCAGTAAACAAGTGCCGACATCAACATCAATGACTGCGTGTGTTTTCCAGATAAATATCACAAGGTTTACACACTTCTTACAGGGAAGGAACATGAATTGTTTATTGACTTCGAATCATATAAAATACTATAGATCGCGTACAAATACACTCAAATACACACACACACACACACACACACACACACACACACACACACACACACTTACTGGCACATTCACTTCACAAACACACAAGGAGCTCTAAACATAGTGCCCATTTTGCCTCCAAGCAGGTCAACTGTAGCCTAATGTGTCATCCATACAGCTGACCGTGTGTGTGTGTGTGTGTGTGTGTGTGTGTGTGTGTGTGTGTCTGACAGTGCCAGTGCTCTATTCACTTACACCACACAGCTACAAACACTCAATCACCCGTTTATCTCGGCCTGTCTTCCCCCAGACACACGCTCACACGCACCACCCTGACCGGCCAGATGGTTGTGCCAGCCTTGCCAAAGCGGTGTGACGCGCGTGCACGCACGCGCATACACACGCATTGATACACAAATAAAGGGGCGGGGACCGTCTGTTTCAGCTGCCTCTCCTTGTCAGTGAGAGGCTGGCATCGGTCGTGCCCACCATCAATCCATCATACCCTCTCACCTCCTTTAGGGCCTCCTTTAGGGCCCACCTGTTAAAAATACTTAATAACATGGGGAGAAAATAACACAATCACCTAAAATGTACCGAGTGCTGGTTTCTGACTCAGACTATGAAGCCAAATAAATGCAACTATCAGTTGGAGAAGAGTACCTAAAACCAGAAAGCTGATTAGGGCAAGAGTGACACCACAAGATGACAGAGCCAAATATGAATTTACAGTAGTGAACAATCATCAGAAGAACAATGAATAATAAATAATTCTATATCGCAGCTCTTTACACGTGACCCCCATCCGGCCAGGAAGGGCCCCCACATCCAACCAGATGGTTTTATTCAGAGGCCTCCGCCACCAACGCTCAAGACCGGGAGGATGTGAGAGGACTGGGAGCTATAAAACGCGGGAAGGATTGAGTGTTGCGAGGCCTCCAGCAGCTGTCGCGCAGCTTCACCCTGAGGCTGAACACACACATGGACACGCGGCAGTTATGCTGCACGACGCTCGCATAAATCACCTTTTTAACAAAGACGAGTGACAACCGATGTTAACGGACGAGACGGATGGCTGTGTGGCAGCAGACTACTGAGCATCTGTATGTGTCTTCATTTACATGTGCTGTGAGTGTGTGTGTGTGTGTGAGAGAGAGAGATTGAAAGGGAACCCGAGTCAGATGTAACAGATGACTTTCCAAAGTCACACTCTCAAACAAACAACGCACACATCTACAAAACCGCGCTTATCCCCGTTTCCGCCTCACAGATCTACACATCCTTATAGATGACACACACCCTAATCTCCTCCCTAATTCCTCTATGTCTCAGGCAAAGGTACAAGCTAGCAGAACCCAGATTAGATTAAGGCTGCATTCCAACAATGCAGCAGAGGTGAAATAAATAAATAACCAACGCACGGCAGAAAATATTCCACTCAAAATACTGAGTCGACATGTGCAACCGATTTGCTTGTAAATCCGCGATTACAGTGTCAGGAGCCCTCTGAGATATCTGCTGCAGGTAAAAGAAAGTAGAAAGTTGCCCACATCTGTCAATATTGAACATTCCAATTTACAATTGGAATGTTTTCATTTTGAATAAAAATGGGCAACTTTGTGCTGCAGTCATAAACCCGATGAAATAAGGATTTATAAAGGACAGTGGTCCAACCACGCCGCCCTGAAGAACCCCGGTGTCACATATAGAATGAGGAAGAAAGAGGAGATCTGGCACAAGATGAAAAAGTTCATTTATCGAACAAATCAAAACAGACAGCCGAATGTGCGCGTGTGTGTGTCCGATCGGTCCATCTCAGGTAGAGTGCGTTACTGCTAATGCCCTCTAAGTTCCCAGTGATGCTTTCCCAGAAGCCCCTCTCTCCCCCCCACAATCCTCTTTGCTCCCCGGGTCCCTAAGCACCTTGGCGTAGTGAAGGTGGCTCGCTGCGGATTGTCTTAATCTCTCCGTTTCCTTCAGAAAAAGGCTAAGCCAGCTCGAATGTCACTCTCCCTCTCAGTCCAAAAACCAATCGGTAACAAGGAGGTGTATATATTTTATTTCCTCTGTCAACCTCATCTGCTTCTCTTACCTTTTTTTTTCTTCTGGTCCATCTACCCAAACCTTTCCTTGACTTCTATTGTCAATATGAACGGTAGTAATAATGGAAATGTAGGAGAAAAAAACAACCTTGGTTTTATGGAAAATAAGGTATAGAGAGAAAAACAGCCGACACTCGTCTGGATGTCCAATATTCTTCCCAGGCTTTATCGTTGGTTTATCCATTTGTTCACCAAAGTGGATCAAAAACGAACTTTCTGTGGTTGAGCTGAGGTCCTCCAAAGTTTGCACAATGGCTGAGAAAGTGATGAAATGAAGTCAAAGCAACAGCAAACTGCTGTTTTCCTCTGCTGGATCAGTAAATCCCGTCTCTGATTGTCTCCTGCTCTTGGGGTTTTTTTTGCTGGGGATGTTTTTAGCACAGCTGCTATTAGCCTCCATGTTAATCCCCTTGGAGGATAAACTCATTAGAACATTAATCACTGGATTCTAATTACCTCTCTCTTCATCTCGGTCTCCTTTTTTCTGTCTCTTCGGTGTTTCTTGCTCTAATTCAGGTGCTTGGACCATTGAATTCCAGCGGAAGGATACAGAGACCTGACCCGTGATGACGCCTTCCCTCTCACAAACCTCTAGCATCAAATTGAATTGCAATTATGTAATGGACTATTTTAGACAAAGCTTCCTTTTGGTGTTCTCCTACTTGTCAGGGCCAGTTCTGACATCCGATCCTCGTGACTCCTCCTGGAACGAGGAAGCCCAGAGACTTGGACCAGGCCGGTTCTTCTCGGGGAACCATCCAAGACCACGTTGCCTTGGAGACATGACCAGGGACACGACAAATAGTGCTTCCTATCATCGGGACACCCAAAGACCCTTTCACCATGTTCACGGTGAAGCTACGAGCATTAAACAGCCATTTAACCCAGCTTAAGGTATCACAACGCTGTTGCAGCTGCACCGCTCTTTGTGGTGACTAATAGCAAATCTGACAACATCCCCGGAATCATTTTTATGTTATGATATCCAGCGTGGAAAAAAACTGGCGAAGCTGTCCTTGACAGGCAAGAAAAAGGGCTCCTGCGAGGTGTCCTTGGAGAATCAATTCTGAGCCGCTTCATGTTTTGATTTGTTAAATGTTTTCATTCTGCGGTCTCATTGGAGTGTTTTGCCAACATTTTTAGGATGCGTGCATGTGTGCGTGTGTGTGTGTGTGTGTCAGCTGGGAGGACACTTCCTGCTAACAGGCCGGAGCAGGCTCGCAGCGCTGGGGGAGGAGGTGGGACGGCAGCGAGGCATGGAGGTGCAGCTTCTTCGCAGTCACACGGGACCACACATCAAGACAGCACACTCTTTCGCTCTGCTTTTCTTTTTTCCTTCCCTCCTCGTCTTTCTGTCTTTTCCTCTCAGCTGCTGGACGATAGAAACTGGAAAACATAAAAGTTTTCATATTCTGAGTGCATTGCTGCTAATGGCACTTGATTCCCAAAGCATTTACTTGGCTTAGCTGCCTAAAAACATCACTTTAAGAGTGTGTGTGTGTGTGTGTGTGTGTGTGTGTGTGTGTGTGTGTGTGTGTGTGTGTGTGTGTGTGTGTGTGTTCTGGGTGGGACTGTTTAGCTGTCACCTGCAGAGTACCCATGATGCAGGGTCTTAGCGGCAGCTTCTCATGGCTGAATGCACAGGACTCACACAGACCCGCGGACACGCGCACGCAGCTACACACAAGTTCTTGCAGCGCTGACAGGTGGAGGTAAACGGAGCAGAACTCTGCTAATCCACCTCTGCCAGGAAGAGAGAGGGGGCCAGAGCGGGCGAGAGAGAGAGAGAACAGCGATGGGAGCGGGACAAGTGTTTTCTTAAACGTCTCTAAATCCTCGCGGTTGTGTTTGCGCCTGCAGAAATTTTCCCACAAGACACAAAAATATGAGAAAGAACTTTCAGAAACATGTATTCAGTGGTGGATAACTTAACAATGACCACGTAGATAATGTATATCTGGGTGTATGCATCAGGGTGATACCCCGATATGGGTGTGACCCTGGAGGATTCTGGGTCTGTCTGATCTTAACACATAAATGCCAACATATTTGATCTTGCAACCACGCCAGGAAGCATTGTTATATCTACGAGTGTTTGATGGCGGTTGGGAGGATTTAGGGTCTAAGAGCGAGTCGGTGTGTGATTAGAATGTCAGAAATCTGTTGAAATGTCACCATTTAGCCATTAGCCTGTCATGAGCAGCTAACCGGCGTTACTCCTGAAGGGGAGATGTGTCTTCAGCAAAGAAAAAAGTCCAGACGTGAAGAAGCAGCTTTGGAATAAACATGTTTCTTTATTCAAGCAGCAATAATGTCAGTACAGAAGGAAGAAGGTAATCTATAGATCAAACACACACACACACACACACACACACACACGTACACAGGGTGGTAGATGTTATCATGGTACTCTCATGTTGTTTCCTCAGGTGCTTTTACAGCAAGTTAGACCATGCTGCCTGTCTGCCCTATCTGCCCCCTCTACGCTCGCACACACACACACACACACACACACATGCACACACACATGCGCACAAGGTATCAGGGTGGGTTTTCACCATCATCACTCTCCATCTTCTCTCCTTCCTTTAGGTTCCTTCCTTGTTTTGCTGCCCTGTGCCCCCCCCCCCCCCACACACACACACGCGCACACACACGCGCACACACACCCCTCATCCTGCTCCTTCCTCTTTTTTCATCCTTCTTTTCTTCCTTCAATCATGGCTCCCTCCCGCCGTCCCTCTCTAGTTGTTTTAAGTGAGTGTCGTCAATCTCACAGATGTTTAGCAGCACATTACCACTAAAACCTGTTCCTCACATGTCGCCCCCCCCCCCCCCCACACACACACACACACACACCTTTCTTTCACACACGCTCATGCACAAACACAGACACACACTCACAAAGGACGAGGCTGCTGCGGTAATCATGTCATGTAAATTACCCAGCATTCCGAGAGGCCTCTTCACCTGCAATCAGCCTTCGCTACAGCCTGCTTTCAACAAGAAAGTTGCTCTCTGAGGTTCCTTCACACATGTTCTGCACATCCAGGAATGCACAGGAATGGCTCCACGTTTCAGGCTTTCTATCATATTATGGACTTTCCCTTCTTCCAGTTTTCCAGGGGTGCTCCTTCGCCCCCTTTTCCCGCTGTCTTTGCTGTTAACTGTCTTTCGTTGTGATCTTTATGGAGGAATATGAAAGGGAAGGAAAACATTGTTTCCCACTCTCATCATCTGACTTTTGCACATGTGCTAACACCGTATTCTGAGTCACCCTGTGATCCTTTAATACCCCGTCTTCAAGGGTGGTGTTTTGGCTTCTGGCTGCGCACCAGATTTCATTTAAAAGGGGTTTTTTAATGTTTCTAAACACGAGTCAACGTGGTCATCAGCATTTTAAATCATAACTTTGGCAGCATTGCAGATAGAAATAAGGTGTCAATTAGCGGAGTTCTATTATGTTTTTGTTATCTTTCTGTCAGCGTTCATTCTTTCATTGTGGAAGAAACGTCCTTTTAAGTCCTTGTGCGTGTGTGTGTGTGTGTGTGTGTGTGTGTGTGTGTGTGTGTGGCTGCTGTCAAATGCAGTCAGGCTTACTGTACTTTACCTGCCACTGGCTGAAATGTAACGGCAGCTTAATATGTGACAGGCTGGGGAAGCATAAATAAGGATTAGCTGTTTGTCATATGAGGTATATAGAATAGTTGCGGCATGTTTTCAAGTGAATGAAAAGTGCAATTCAGCTTTTAATGTCAGATGAAAATGGCTCCACCGCGGATTAGATTCATGTTGGAAATCTTCAAAGTTACACTTCACGGTCTTGGAGTTTGGCTCTCTGACAGTTACTGGCCTGATATTAAATAACTGTTAATGTCTATGTTGCTTTTGGAATCAGAACCAATCTTGTAAAAGTCGCACTAATATTGGATTCCAACCTGAGCGTTTGTGACAGTTCCGCACTGGGATCCTTCACGAGACTTCTGGCATCAAATCCCGCCCACACAACCACTGGCCCAATGTAGCTGTCAATCATGACACTGCACTAATTCAAAGACATGAAATATTGAATTCAGACTAAATTGACTGGAAAATTGAACAGGTGAGCATAAATTAGCACTGTTACAACTGCCAAGGGTTTTAGAAAACCATCAGCGTCCCATCCTTGTGAGCATTACACCTGTTTATTACACGTTAGTTACGACATGTGAACTATTTAAATATTCAAATAAAGCTAAGAGGGGGTGAAGGATGCTTTGCTAACTGCCGACAGTGGCGTTAGCGTTAGCATTTTCTTCTATTTACATCAACAGGACAAATTAGCAGGTCAAAGTTTCTGAAGTTCAATTTCACTCAAGCAACATGTGCTTGTCTACAAACACTTATATGACGTGTGGATGTATCTTACCATCTCAGTGTCACCTATAGTCAAATGACCTCACACACACACACATGCACACACAGGCATGCACGCACACACATGCTCACCTGGGTGGGCCTGTCTGTCTGGCAGTAGTGTGAGGATTAGACCAGAGATTAGACTGACAAAACACACACAACAGAAGGAAGTCAGCGATGTGTGTGTGTGTGTGTGTGTGTGTGTTTACATGAGAAAGAGAGAGAGCTACTTGGGGGACCGTGTTGTACGCACTTACATATGTGTGTGCATTACATGTGTGAGCGCTGCTCCACCTCAGAGGAATCGCCCAGACGAGCCGCTCTCTTTCGCTCTCTTTCGCTCTCTTTCGCTCTCTTTCGCTCTCTTTTGCTCTCTTTCGCTCTCTTTCGCTCTCTTTTGCTCTTTCGCTCTCTTTCTCTCTTTAAGTCATCCAACCATTCATACCCAATCTTTTATTAATCCTTTCAGTTAACACCCCATACCATTTAAATCTGGCTTTAAAACTTTATGCTCAGGGTGCATTCCATGCTAGCCAACTCATCTGAAATGATATTACACTCATCTGAAGCAGGAAATGATAATTGTTTTTCATCAGGTTCAGACTCAGCTGCTAGCTTTTCCTGGCTCACAGCCCGATTTCAGACTAATCCAGTTCCAGTCCACCCAATCCTGACCCACCCTGAATCTGACAGTTTCCTCAGGTCCAATAACAATAACAATAATGCAAACCGGGTCCCTCAAAGAAAGTGGAGCCAAATGCGGGCAAAACAGGATGTTGCGTTCTCCGCCCAGTCTAAAAAAAACAACAACCCTGAGATGCACGATGGCGCGTGATAATGCCAGGGATTATTCACTCTTCACATAATAGAGAATCACCCCAGACAACGTCAATCCACAGGTCTGTGGAAACAACGACAAACTTTCTAAAATACGAGAACCAAAACAAACATTCCGAGATCTAAAACACGGATTCAGTGGAAACGCAAACACCCGGCGAGTCACTTCAGGCGGGAGTCGCTGATATTGGCCGCCACAGTTCGCCTGGCGATCCAGCTCAGGTGACCCGTTTGGAATCAACGCAGGTAAACAGGAAGTAAACAGTAGTAAACAGGAAGAGAGGCCGGAGCTGATGGGTCGGAGCTGAGGGTTCGGAGCTGAGGGATCGGAGCTGATGGGTCGGAGCTGAGGGGTCGGAGCTGAAGGGTCGGAGCTGAGGGTTCGGAGCTGATGGGTCGGAGCTGATGGGTCGGAGCTGAGGGTTCGGAGCTGAGGGGTCGGAGCTGAGGGGTCGGAGCTGAGGGGTCGGAGCTGAGGGGTCGGAGCTGAGGGGTCGGAGCTGATGGGTCGGAGCTGAGGGGTCAGAGCTGATGGGTCGGAGCTGAGGGGTCGGAGCTGAGGGTTCGGAGCTGAGGGTTCGGAGCTGAGGGGCCAGAGCTGAGGGGTCGGAGCGCCGGCGTAAAGCCGCATCTGTCACTGGAGCCATTGTTGCGGCGCTGCAGTGGCCCAGGCTCATTCCAGCTGTCTGGTATTTGTCACGTTTGCCGTGCACATTAGTGCGAGGTAAACACATTCCTGGCTTGTCTTTCAGGCGTGCACGTGTGCTTGTGCTCACGCATGTTGCTCAGCATTTGTCCGTTTTCAGAGGTTCTGCTGGGTCAGAACCGTTTCAAATGTCCCTGAAAGGTGACGTAAACGAGTCATTGGTTCGTGCCGCCCTTTCCGCTCCGTGCACACGTGTGGCCCCGGTCGGTTTTCCAGCCGCTCCGGGATTTTTGTGTTGTCTGGGCCTTTGATAGAAGTGGTTTTGAGGAGGGGCGGAAGTTTCTCCGGAAGGTATTTGTCCAGAGGGAGGGCGTCGCTGCCGTGAGACTAAACAGGAGTCAGGGCAGGTACGCAGCGAGAGGATTAGCACGGATCCACAAACTGGACAGACTGGACTCGGCCCGGATCCGGCAAAACAAAAAGCGCTTCAGATCCTCCCCACATCCATTTATAGCCCTAAAGTCTGATTCTTGTGTGCCCGTGACCCCCCCAAGTTGGTGTTTTCTGGGACTTTACTGCTTTTTTTAAAGTTGTGATCACATGTTGAGGAGTTTCTGAGCAGAAGTGGAGGAAAAACTATTCCGAAGTTCAAACCCGCTGAAGGTCAAGAGAGATTTTTTTCCCTTTAATTGCGGCTTTTTTTTGGTTCTACAAATTTTTTGGGGGGGGCCCATTAATAGTGAAAAATGTTAATAACAGAGGTGCGTTAATTACAATCTCCAGCAACAAAAATGGATCTCCGTGGTTGTGAGGAGGACCTTGGCTTCCCTGACATTTCCTACTCGCCTCTGTTTTTCATTCAAATTTTCTTTTCATGCAGATTTTTTTATGCAGGCTCAACATTTGAACAATAACTTTTATTATTGTTTTTTTTTCTTTTGCACCTTTAATCCCTTAGCCTTTCTTCTGGGGTGGTCTAAACTGATCTCTTAACACTGACATGCCGTCAAAACACCACGGTGTGTGTGTGTGTGTGTGTGTGTGTGTGTGTGTGTGTGTGTGTGTGTGTGTGTGTGTGTGTGTGTGTGTGATTCAGAACTCCATAATAGTTAAACAAGGTTTTAACATACCTCTATTTAGGGTTTCACCCAGCTTTAACACCAAGGAGGGAATCATGAGGATTGAGACACGTTGGTGGGAAAAACACGTTTACTTATTTCAGAATGAAACAACTAGAAAGACGCTCGTGCTTTTTTGTTTGTTTGTTGATTTGACTTCCTGTCACGTCAAGCACCGTTGCACCTTGTTTCCTGCTCCTCCTTGAACCACCACCTTTAGTTTAAGTGGCCCAGTGATCCTCCACCTGGCTCCTGATCAGGTCTCTCAGGGTTCAGGCCCGGGTGCAGAGACACGGGACTGACTTCCTGTCGGTCCACCACCCACAGGAGGCTCATAAGTGTCCTCCTGTGGACGGGAGCCTCGGTGCTTCCAGGGTGAGAGGGTCCGAGACACTTCAGTAGAGTAGAAGGATCCCGATGATGCTGGTCCCGACGCCTCGGCCTCCCCTCCCAGAGTGACCCGGAGCCTGGGCTCCTCGTCGTGGCCGTCAGCTTCAGCTCTCTTCAGCTCTCGTCTGGAGTGGAAATAATGAAAGGTTCAACTCAAAGTGAAGCTGGATGAGAGGGAGAAGTGAAAAAGTTGCACTTGAAACGCCGGAGAGTCTTTTCACCTCGGCGATGTTCCGCAGGTCGGCTTCCGCTTTATAATGGCAGCAAATATCTCTGGTGTATTAACATTTAAACAGAAACCAGCGAAGAGTTTCACGAGGCCCGAGGCCACGAAACCGGCAGAGCGCCGCCGCGGCCGTCAATTCAAACGCGAAAAAAAAAAAAGAAGCCAAAATAACAAGTTCAAAGCAAATGATTAGAACAGGCATGTATGGATAATAGGAAATGGGATTAGTGGTTTTATTCCCGGGGCTGGCTGGGATCCAGCACACCTGGCCGGGCTCAAACAAACACACAAACAGGACTCTCAAAGATTTACAGATACAAATTGGCAACAGAGATCACCAAACAGTTGTGCAAAGCTGGGCTCAGCCACTTCCTTTACATACAGCCGCTCTGTGGTTACGCTTTCTCTGCCCGCTCAAAGGAAGAAAGCCGAGGGAGGATCGCAGACGGAAAAGGGAGAGTGGAGGGAGGAACTGCGGCATTTGGAATGAAGACAAAAGAAAATGAAAGATTTCAAAGGACGACAAAGACAGTGACGGGGAGAGAGAGCAGACGGAGACGAAAGAGGGCTTTTTTTCCTGCCTGTTGTTGACACGGCGGCGGCCGCGGCTATCAGGGTTAGAACAACACATCAGAGATTTGTTTGTTCGGTGAGAGTAAACTGGCCAGGGCCACGCCCCAGCCTGGCATCACACACACACACACACACACACACACACACACACACTGAGAAAAACAAAGTGCGAGGACAGGTTGGTTCTTGCCGCAGGAGCAGTTTGAAGAGCCGAGAGAGCGCAGCAGCATTAGGAGGTTGATCTAAGGCGGGGCTCACATGAACCTACCTGGTCAGGTGGGAGGCGCAGTCAGGTTCCCAAACAGCAGGTAGGAAATGAAAGACATCAAAGCCGCACATTGAGACGACACCGGGCTGTTGAATGAGGTGAAGTGCACCGATTACCTTGAGGATGGTAGCAGAACATCAAGGTGGCTGTTTTAGGAAACGTGGTGCGTAACAGCTTAGTAACGTGTTTATTACTGGCGACATTACGTTGTTGTTCCAACAGGCTAAAGAAGCTCCTCAAGAACTTTCATAATGGTTTATCTGGAAATGTATCAGCACATCCTACAACTGTACAATAAACACACACACACACACACACACACAACACACACACACAAACACTCACGCTGTTTGAAGAGCTGGTTTACATCTTTTAACCCACTAATAGGCTTTAGAGGTGTCATTAATACTGTTTATGGGGCATTAAAACATGGTGATCTGTTTGTACATTTGCCTCTGTGTGCCTGTGTGTGTGTGTGTGTGTGTGTGTGTGTGTGTGTGTGTGGTGTGTGTGTGTGTGTGTGTGTGTGAGTGAGTGTGTGTGTGTGTTTGAGAGAGTGAGAGACTCTTTCACTGTTTGCAGTGAACATAAAGACTAAAACCGTCATTAAAAATAATATTAATCCTTTGTGACATATAACCAGCCTCCACACTCTCTCTCTCTCTCTCTCTCACACACACACACCACACACACACACACACGTGGATATAGGAGGAGCGCTGTCACTTAGGTGACTTTGCCGCTGTCTTTAATAAAGCTACAGTCACAACTGCTGCTGGTTGGATTTCCCAGTAAAGTACCCCAGTACATCACACGTGACACCTCTCATTACAGCCATATTAGAAAACGTTCATGCCTCGTTGCTATAGAGACATTAACGATGCGCCAGAAGTGGCCTTGATATTTAATGAAAAATCCTCACTGTGTGAGACCTAGCATTAGCATTCCTGCCTCTGTCTCACATTATATATGTTATTTACACAAATGTGTCAAATATCAAAGTGTCAATCTGTTCCAAACTCGTTTCCTTTGTCCGAGCCACCAAGGCTGCCGCACGTGCCAGACACAACTCGCAGTTTTTCACGTCCTCAAATGAGCTTCTCGCCTCAAACGGGAACCGTCCAATCTAAAAATGCTAGCGGTGTGATCCAACAACATTGTTTTCCCTCTCAAGGTTGTTTAAGGAACGCGAGAGACGAATATCAAGCAGATCCGACATCAGCGGTTTCGCCTAAAACGCCCGAGTGTGACGGCAAAGCAGAGACGGAGAGATGAGGAGGAAGAGGAGGAAGAGGAGGAAGAACACTGCTGCGGACGGAGGGTGAAAAAGAAGGATGGTCGGCAGGGAGGGCCCGCTCTGCCGCGCTCAGAGGCATATTTACCATGGCTGCTTTTCAAAAAAAGCATTTCTCCAGAAGCAGCTATTTGGCTCACAGCGGGCAGCGTTGACAGGCAGATACTTTAGCCCTGATTTGGTTTGTTTTGGTTGTTTCGGAGCCGCTGCAATTATGAGAGACAGGGGGCTGGTAATCGAGCGGACTCGCTTCCACTCTTTATTTCCAGCACGCCGGCCTCTGCTGCCTTCCCCTCCCGCGCGCTGGCTTTTTCCTTACCTGTTCGCGCTGGAGATCTGGTGCTGTTGTCGAGGACCGGGAGGAAAATTAGCTAAACTGCACGTTTGGGGCTGTGGAAGGGAAAAATCATTCTCGCTGTGGGGGCTCGTTTTTAGGTTCCGCCGCCAGGAGCGCACGGGCACGCTTGGGACGAGTGGGTTTTCTGAGGTTGGAGAATGAAGAGGGTCTCGCTGAGTTTGGGAGGAAACATCTCTGGAAACATTGGTGAATTATTACATGTGTAAAGATTAGCAATGGGATGGACAGCAGACCCTCAGTTCTCTGAGGAGTGTTGATGGTTGGTGCTGCAGGAGGACCTGAGGGTGTGTGTGTGCGTGGGTGTGTGTGTGTGAGAGAGGAAGTCCATGTGTGTCCATTTCAAAGGCTCCGCTCCAACAGACCTCTCCTTTAATTCTGCCACCCAGCAGGACTCTCTCTCTCTTTCTCTCTCTCTCCCTCTCTCTCTCACACACACACAAACACACACTCAGACACACACTAGCATGACTGTGTGGACGGGCTAATGGGGTGAAGTGAGTGTGTCTCCATCTGAACAGTGGCTTCTCTTCAGGACTTGTTTGCCTCTGAGGGCTGAGGGTCCTGGAACTGACATGTCGGGGTCTGGCCTTTAATCAGACACTTCGCTGTGTTTCATAATCTGGGTCAGGACCCTGATTTGGGTCACAAGTAGATTAAATACGGTCTCAAAACAGCGTCAGCTGCAGCTGAACACGCAGCCCATCTCTGCCTGCGCGAGGGGCTGACGAGTTTCTTCGGATTTCACCATGAACCTGGAAATGAAGCCGCATTCACCCTCCAGAGAGAAAGCTCACCCGAAAGACAAAAGAGATGTTATTCGCTTTCACTCTGGGAAAAGTCTCAATCAGTTTGAAACTTTATCTCTTTAAGTTGTAAAATCCAAAGACAAATCAAGGCCGAAGACCCTCAGGTAACCTGTTTTCTGTCACAATCCTTAATTCTAAATGTTTTTTCCAGTAACAAGACGTCTGATGGCGCTCCGCTTAGCTAAGAATCGCTTTATTTCACCCCCCGAGGTCATGTGATGAGCTGGAACCACAGTCCCACAGCTAAAGGTCAACCAGGAAGGTGAAGTCAACGTTTCTGCAACACAAAAGATCTCCCTGACGGCCCCTGTTTACCCCCCCACCACCATCACACATGCACATTCATACAAATACAGGCACATGTAGACACAGGCAAACACACACACACACAGGGCAGCTGTTTAAACTCTCTTTCCAGTCAGACTAAACCGCGCTGAAAGACGACCTGGATGAAAACACGACTGGAAACAAGCAAACAAATAGGCCTCAGTAAACAATACAACACTGGTAAACAGACGTAGAGGAGCAGCGTGGCGCGACCAATCATCCACTGTCAATATTTGAGCGCCTCAAATTACAGGCGACTGATGAAAACTTCATATCTTTAGGTTATTAGTAACATTATTGTGATTAATATTGTGTTGCGTGTGCACGAATCTCTCTAAATGTCTCCATCTGTCTGGATAAAACATGTTTCTCAATTATCGCTCCATCTTTCCTGTAGCTCTCAGCACCCGCGCAGCTAATTGAATCATTAGACAATCGGTACTCCTCAGGGAGCGTGCTCACTGACTGTGCACGCCAGTGTGTGTGTGTGTGTGTGTGTGTGTGTGTGTGGGGTGGGGGGGTTGGGAGGGCAGGGGGCTGTTGTTTGCAAACATGATGATACCCTCGGGTGTCTTCTTTGCACTTGTCAGATATGTTTATTAATTTAGAATGCATCAATACTCAAACACACCAACAGGTCCTGCCAGCAGCAGGAAGCACCATGTGTTCACCAGTGTGTGTGTGGTGTGTGTGTGTGTGTGTGTGTGTGTGTGTGTGTGTCTTCTTGTACTTGCTACTTATTGAGTAACAAAGTACTCATTCTACTAGCAAAGTAGGGACATTTTGACTGGTCCTCACAACTTCAAAGGATTTTTTAGGGTTAAGACGTAGTTTTAAGGTTGACTTTAGAATTGGGTTTAGGTCAGGGGTCAGAGGTCAGGGTTAGGGGCTTAGTTGGGGTGGTTTAGCTAGGGAGCTGGGTAATGCATCTATGAAAGTCCTTAGAAAGATTGTAGTACAGGGATGTGTGTGTGTGTGTGTGTGTGTGTGTGCGAGGAATTCCTCCATTTCAATTTGATTTGATCCATTCTGTTGATCATGAAAAAATGTGGTTTTTGAATGTGAGACAGTGAAACCAACTCGGTTGTTTAGCTTCTTTCCTCTCCAGTAGCCTGTTTTATTTTGCGTTTCCTCTAAAATGTCACACAAGTAAAGAAACAAAAGAAAAACACGTGTTTTTGATGAGATTGGAGCCGATGAACTCAGCGATTATCAAAAAGAGGCGAATGAAGGCTGAGCTGAGGAGAAGTGAAGGTTCCAAACTGGAAACAGACGCAGATTAAACTGTCAGACTGGGTGAAAAGATGAAAACAGACTTTTAAGCTCGAGATATTTTTAATTAGTGTGAGAATTTAGTGCGAGTTCCCTGGCATTAAGAAACACTCCATAATCGTACTTGGAGGGAGCTGCGATCAGAAAGTTACTTTTATAAAAGACAAAAACGGCTCCATTTTTTGTCTCTTTTCATTTGTTCTTTCAGCTAAACATGAAAAAAGTCTTTTCTTTACCGTCTCTCTGACAGCGGCAATAAAGATCCGTCACCAAGGAGTCATCACTGTCCTGCAGATCGCCACAGGAAGTGTTCTGGCCTTTCAAAATAAGATGAGGCCACCCCTCATTACCCACGAGCCATCAGTCAGGAGGTTTGACCAGCTGTCCTGCGGGCTCCGCCTCCACTGCGCTCTTCCTCCGGTTTACGTCTTCATCACCTTCAAATTTATGACTGATATATTTTTTTAATTTGTGGAGCGAAGGAGCATTTTGTAACAGCTGATAAGTGGGAATTCATTTAAAAAAAAACCTACATAAAACAATAAAAATTCAGAACCTTTTTGAACGCATCATCTGAGTAAATCAAGAGATTCAATATACACAAACGAGATTAGATGCTTGAATTTATGATTAAAGAAACTGTTAAAATTGGATGTATGTTGAGAAAAGGTGTATTAATTTAAGTGTATAATTAAAACGGCCGATTCCCCGTTGATGCTTAAACCTTGAGAAGATTTAACCTGAAACAATGAAGCCGAATCGGCTTCAGAAGCTGCTGCAGCTGCTGGGATGGAACAGCCACAGATGCAGATAGAAGCAGAGTGACATGAAAATTACAGAGCGACAGGAAGAGAAAAAGCCCCCCCCCCCTTTCCTTCCTTCACCCCATCTCCAGACCGATTCGTCACCGCGACAACCGTCACCCCACCTTGTTCTGGGATGTCCTGTAGTTATGTTCTTCAATTATGTCTCCCTCTTTAATGTCGCGACTGCACATCCATATTTAGTCAACCGCTGCAATTTTAGCTGCCGCGTTGAAATGCAACCGTTTCACCCCGGAATCAAAGGACAGATAGAGCCTCCTCAGGCACACACACACACACACACACACACGCACGCACGCACACACACGCACACACACAGATTTACATTTATTTCTATATTCTTTGGGGCTACATCTGCAATTTAAGCCATAACGGCGATTTTCAGCATGCCAAGCAACTTTCAAGGAAAATGGCAATTTATCCGCAGAACGCGAGCCATTTTATATTTGTCTGCGCCGTAACCCCTCCGAATGTGTAGGCTGTGTTATTTAAAGTAGGCCGAGGGAACGAACAAAGGAGACTAAAATCTGCGGCAACAATTACGGCGGAAGGAGAAGGTGGGGAGAGACGGTGCCTGATTTAAAGACTGCCTATTGTTGATGCTGTTTCCTCAGCTTTCTAGTAAGGACGCGTGTCAGAAACAGCCCAGATGTGCACGTTACACATGCACACAACTGCAGGCGCGCACAGAGAAGGGAAGTATGGACGTATGTAGGCAATCGGGAGGCATAAATGAAGTATAATTGTGTCGGTTGCCAAGAGCTGACGCAGATTGACAGATTTTTTTAAATGATGTAGATTCCTTTCCCTGCTGAGGTCACAGAGCACCGAGAGGCAGCAGAGGAGCGCAGAACAATCACAGGGATCTAAAACGGTGAAAAAAGGTTCCGCTGCCACGTTGTCCCAAAAAATAAGAGTCTACGCCACCACCAGCCCCAACGCACTCCAAATAAATCTCCTAACATTTCATTATCTGTTTAAAAAGACAGAAAACCTGCCAGGTCTTGTGTTTTCATCATTTCCTGTTTTATTTTGTCTGAGTTCCTGTCTTTTCACCCCCCCCCCCTTTCCATTACCTGCCCCACCCTTTATTCCCTGATTTTCATATCTGCCTTTGCCCCTTTTTTTGCCCCGTCTGCCGGATTTCTGCCCACTGAACCTGCTTCCTGTTAAAGAAGCTGATTTTTTAAGGAAACCCAGAGAAGGTCGAGCGTGGGGGCGTGTTTCATCATGACATCATCAATATCTCTGTTCTTATTCCGGCACCATTTACTTTACTTCCTGAATCGATGATATCTCATTCTTTTGTAAATCTAATTCATTTCTCTGTTTTTGTTCATTTGCCTGTTTGATCAGTGAAATCGCTGAACTTCCCTCGAGGCTCAGACCGAAACGTCGATGCGTCTTGGACCCAGATGTGAAGGTTTAAAAGGCCTGTAGTGAAGCTAAAGCCCAACGCAAGCACAGGGACGCTCGTTTGGCGTTAGCATTGTTGTTGTTCCTGCTAAGGAGGCGCTGACGGTAGCTGTGTCCTTCACCCGCTCCCATTCAGGTGCTTCAGCCACTGATTCCAGCAGTTTTTAACAAAAAGCCGTCGGTCAAAATGAAATGATTGACAGCTTGGACACGTTGAGGACTAATCAGTGAACCGGCTGCTGCACCGGCGCTCCTCCCTCAGGCTTCTTGGTCAGAAAACCGACACTAGTGCATCTCAGATGTTGGTAATTCTGCCCGGAAGGCTGCGGCCCGTCTGCCTGGCAGGAAGCCGCTCTGCTGTCTGCCAGCCTGATCTATTGTTCAATTCCTTTGATTAAATGTGACCTCCGCCGGCCTGCTCATGGGCACTTCAGCACAACGTTAAGCAGTTCTTTTTTTATTTCGGTGCCAGAGATTAGCATGTAGCGCACGTCAAACAAACACATAACAAGTGTTTACAGACGGCGGGCCTGAAATCAGAGAAAAAGAAGTTGTGTTAATATGTTGGCAGCACAAAGAGGAAATGTGATTCACACGTCCTCGTTCCTCATCGGCAGCACCTGGGTCTCAAATGTCAGACCTGTTTCACCCGGATCAGAGCAAACAACGCGTTCGTGTGTGTGTGTGTGTGTGCGTGTGTGTGTGTGTGTGTGTGTGTGTGAGAGAGAGAGAGAGAGAGAGAGAGAGAGAGAGAGAAACCCTTAAAAATCTAAAAGGTTTTGATCAGAAAATCGTGTTCAGTCAAATTTAACGATTGCAGATGGAGAGAACATCATTATGAAAATGCTTTCTCTACATGAATATTCATTATTTTTAGCTCAACCTGCACCACTGAACCACACAACCTGATTTTTATTCCTACTAATCCAAAATATTGCATATTTTCCCAGGTAACAATGACGTGAGTCTCTGATCTTAATACAGGTAAACTTGTTCTATGTAATATTTAACATCTTAAACGTGCACTTTGTGGCCTTTCACTCAAATGTGGAACAAAGACGCCATCAGGAACCAAAACTTGTTGATTTCTATTACATGAATTACTAATTAAAATTGCAAAACACAGGAAATTTGCAGACTTTGCTTGCATTTAGCTTCCACCTGCTCTGAGTTGGGGGTTTATAAAGACTGTGCGAATACTCGCTAACGCAATATTCAAGCAAGTTGCATAGTGGACCTGCGCGGTGGTGCCTGCACACCTGAGCCAGGTGCTTTTGAAGAAAGGGGTTCTTATTGTCCAAGAGGGAGGGGTCTGCTGCTGTGACTGACAGGCCATTAGTTATCAGGGTTTGGTCAATCGCCTTGTTGACTGACGTCAGGGTGAAGGAACGCACACGGCGCTAAATATAACACACACCTGCTCTCACATGCTCACAAGCACGCATTAACTTCTACATGTATGATGAGACACATACGGGGCCTCAGGAGCATGCGTGTGGGAAAACAGAACGCACACTCGCGCCTCTTGTCTGCATAGCTATCGTCCATGCTAAAGTAACTTCACACTTTGTAAACATGAACTCTGACCTTTGACAAACACCAAACCTGTCTTCCCATCACACACCCAGATGAGCACACGGCATTCAGCGCACCAGGAAACGTCCCGTAAAACGCCCTCTCAGGCCGAAACGCACAGATTTAAAGGCGACGGCCGCGCGGCGCCTGTGAATAAGCCTGAGTACGTAGCATCAGTCGGGGATAAAATAAAAACGTATTCGATCGTATTCAGTTTCAGCATGTTCGTGCATGGGGACCTCCGTGCACAGGTGTGTAAAGGTCAGCGTAATGCTCCTCTGATGAACACACTCGTGTGCATACGCTGTAGATTAAAGTGACAGGGGAGCCCTTTTATAGAAAAGTGAGATCAAATCATTACACATTTCAAATTAATATGCATTATGCCTGAAAGCGACGCGCTGGATGTCCTCCTAACCACTGTTATTCACAGCTTTATGTGTGTTTGTATCGACACACGGCGCTTTTAGGAGGCCGTCCGTGATGTGGCGGGAGAATCCCACACAAAAGGTGACGTTGGCCTCAGTGAAAAGGGAAGCAACAGTCAGATATTCTGACCTATGACCCAAAGTCTCCGGGAGCTTTGCCTCAAATCAGAGGAGGAGGAACCCAACCGGAGCTCCGTCACGGGCTCGTTGCTCCTGCTTGTAAAGTGTGAACGTCACTATTTCAGTCTGAAAGTGGTCACAGTTCCTTTCAAAGCACGTAAATGCAGAATAATCCGAAATAAGGCCGGCTTGAGGATGAGAACATGACGTACTAATAGAGTGATACTAATACTAATACCTGACTCCATATTCACACTTTAAATGGTGCACGAGTGGCGTCGTGTGAACGATGCCGTGCGACAGATTAAATCTCCCCGAGATCTCGCTAATCGCAGCTACACACGGGTGCAAACAGGATGCCACGCTGCAGATAACAGAGGATATTCCAGTCTAAAAACCTGCAGTAAATGAACGCTCCCAGCAGGATGCAGGTACTCGGGGGCCTTTCCAGGCGGGTTTTTGTTGATGCCGATTCATCCACCGATGCCGTGATGAGGCCACTATATGTATATTTTTAGCTTTACCTGATGTTGTCTGACTTTTTCCAGCTTGGGAAAAGTCTAAGGAAACGTCTCCTATACACGCAACTTCTACACATCCTAAGAAAACAATAACAACAGGCGAATTTTCTCCGTTTCCGTCTTGACACGGACAGAAATGTACAGTAATCCTCCAATCTGCGGAAACAAAACAACCAGGAACGAGTTCCCCGGATCCTCGTCCCATTTAATTCGATATCTGGCCTGGTGCCCGACTGTATTGATAAAAATTGTCTTTCATGCAGTCGACGTTAGCGAGATGAACAAGATACACACACAATGAAAACAGCCGCAGCCCTGCGTGACTGCGCGGCGCAGCCCCACGCACCAACGTCTGCCGCCAGATAGCAGAAAAATAAATGACTTATGATGATAATGAATGTGACAGAGATAGTTTATTTGTACACACACACACACTATCTCCCCTTCACAGACTCACACAGTGGAACAACACACACCGATGAGAACAAAACTGAGATAAATGCATACTCACCACACTCAATTAATAGCATTTCTTCAATCCCGTCATGCAATTAGGAAAGGCAAAATGGCTGCCCTTTAAAGATACGGTAATGGCGACTACAAGCTCCTCTACAAACGGATAGCCGTGTTGTCTCGATAGATGCGGGCGGAACAATACAAAAATCATTTTCCTAATTATCTCCTCGGGAACTAATGTTGCAGATATGTGTGCGAATTAATTATTGGAGCTTGATATAAGAGAGAGAGCAGCATTATCCAAAGGAATCTTTTTTTTCCCCACTCAGCATTCATGAAGGCGGAAGCAACTGTCAGTCACCCGACGAGACAAAAACCCCAGTTTCTGGAAATCAAATTAGCGCTGAAAACATAGAAGGAGAAGGAGGAGCAGAGGAATCAACAAAAGGCAGCAAAGACCTTATTGTGAGCATCTATGGGAGATACACGGGGCGGCGTTGAATGTGTGTTTTTTTTTTTGTTTGTCAGGTCTCAACTCGTCCTTGTCTCTTTTCAGTTTTCTCCTTTTTATAGCGCCGCTTCCTCTTTCGCCGTTTAGCAGCTCGGCGACACGAGCGCGACCTTGCGGGGCTGTTTTGCTCGCTTGCATACATACATTCAGCCGCAGCTCCTCTTATCATGGGTGTAATCTGGGACAGTGAGACCGATTACATCTCCTGCGCGACCTCTGCAGCCTGCGACTGCACTGCAGCTTTATTCAATCAAATATAGCCAAACGTGTGGTTCCGGCCGTGCACGTGGCCCCGTAGAGCTACGGAGAAGGTTTCACGGCGAGAATAGCCTCACAGCTGCATTTAAAACTGGATTAAAGGAGTTCCAACATCCCAAAATCTCCACAACAACCAGGTGATGGAAGCATTTCAGTTGAGTTCCAGCAACTAACCAATATAGCATAGATTCATACATGTGCAGTGAAAAGTTGTCTTCTTCTTCTTTTCCTTCTTCTGCACCTGAAAGCAGTGATGACAGATGATGAACACAAACCGGGGGGGAAATGAAGGCAAAATAAAGGATTTGTGGGTGTTTAAGGCATGCAAGTTCACACAAAATGAGGCGTATTTATTAACTTATGGTTTCCTATTATTGGAGCACAAAGCTGCTTTGCGACGCCGTTGGCATGGCGGATTAAACATGAGAGAGTGAGGGAAACGTAAGGCAGGGAGAGGGAGCAACAGTGATAAGGGAAGGTTCATTTAAAAATAAAGCGAGTGTGTTGGGATGTGAAGTGCTGCGTCGAACAGAGGCATTTCCATATGAACAAGGCCGAGGAGGAAACACATGTATGACTTACAGCAAAGCCTCCACACACACCTTCCACGTACGCGGCTCGCCCCCACACACTCCACCCTCTGCACACACTTCCCCGCTCCACCTAGCAAACACACTCGCGCGCGCTCGCACCCTCCACCCTCGACACACACCTTCCACCCCGTTCCTTCATTAAAGCTTTCCTCTCTAAACCGAAGGAGAAAGCCCTCCAATTATGGGCGGCTCCTCAGCAGGCGGCTCAGCGCTGCATTTATTAGGAGCTCATTTGGCTAAGCAGGTCTAAACACCACACACTGCAGATAGGCTGGGGGTGGTGGGACGGCAGGAGGAAGACGATGATGCTCTCTCCCTCGCTCTCTCTCCCTCCCTCTCTCTCTGAGTGTGTGACATTAAAGGGAACATTCCTGTATTCTGTCCTAATCCAAACTGATTTGAGATGGCATAGGGGGTTTTCAGAAGCACTGCTGGATTATTTGTTTATGGTGGGGGGCTGGAATGCCTCTGCTTCCCCAGATTTACCATCTTATACCGTCTCGCAGCTCCTAATCACCTCTCTTCCCCCAAACACAACCCATTTACAGTTCAAAGCAGCAAAGCCTATATCTATCGCTGGCTATATTACGATTAGTATTAATATCATCACCATATTCAAGGATGAGGAGTCTCTGAGGGGAATGAGGGCGGGGGTGGCTTCAACAATGCTGTTGCTGCCCAAATATGGTGGCTCACTTCTTGAAAGCATGACCTTAGCGAGGAGACTTTAATCACGGCTGCAGCTTTACCCGGGTTAGCGGCGTTACTCAGCAATTTCCCTTTTTTTTGCTATCATGCTGGAAATTAGCTAAAGTTTTTCTTCCATCTTATTTGTAATATTCTACATCCACCTTGCATCTGGGTGGGGAGGAAAAAGCCATAATATGATCTGCTTGGTGGAGGTAATCGTTTGAACAGCAGGCTCTGACTATTGAAAGCTGCAATTTTCTCTGTTTCTTCTCGGGTGGTTCCAGGTTCCTTGTGCACGTGGAATGAGTCACTTTCTAGATGCCAAGAAAAGAACTGGGAATTGAATGAAATGCTTTAAAGAAAAATATAGATACTGTATGCTTATATAGAAAAAGAAAGAAAGAAGAGGGGGGGGGACCCATAATTGACCTCCCTCTGCGGCACTTTCAAAAATGTGCTTTTACATATCTGCATGATGGCGCTGCACAGCAGGCAACCTTGTCATGGTGCCAAACTCCATCTCTCCTCAACAGGCCAATAACCACCCAGTTATCCGCACCTGCTCCAATTATTATCCTATTAGCAACAAATACCGCACAATTACCGGCAGAAACCCCCACACCCAGGCTGCTGCAGGCTGTAAAAACCCAGGCAGAGAGAAATTAGCAGGGAGCAGCGATGGCAGCGATCAGACTGCAATTAATCAGCAGCGAAAACATCTCTCCATGCGGAGAATGTTGACAGCATCCCAACACCTTTGGCTCTAATGGAGAGGGCTGATGAGCGGGGAGAGGTGGGAGGATCCACATGGGAAGTTGAGAGGAGATTTAGATTTTATTGCTCGTTTCTGTTGCAGGTGGTCACAGTTTTTAGCATTTGTAAGAAAAAAAATCCACTCTGGAAAGGGTAGTTTTGATGCTGTTGGCCTTTTTAGACATCTGAGTCCATCGGCAGGATGATAGAGGGCAGATATTAATCAACAGGTCCAGAATTCCATATGAATTCCCTTCACATTATGAAGATTGCTCACTATTATGGGCTACTGTGCGATCCCATCTTGTAAGGATCTAAACTGCGCTTAAAGGAAAGGTCACAAAGGACGTTTAAAAGCACGAACGTATCCGAAATTTTAGGACAACCCTATGTGTGAACTTCCAAACATAAACTACGTGTAGGCATAACTACAAATGAATATTATTTGAGAGTGTGCTAGCTTGTTGAAGCATGAAACCAGTGAGGTTGCCCGGCCACGATGTACGACTACGGTGGGTTTGGATAAAAAGGGTGGACGGATGACAGAGGAGCATGATCGGTTTTCCAGACCACTCACCTTTTGTACAGTACTCAACTTTTTTTGTGGGTTCTATCACCACTATAACATCCCGGCACAACAAAGACTACATACATGTACACTTAACCTGACAACAACATACCAATTGTCACTGTCCCGATAAAATAAAAAGAAAAAATAGCACGGAAAGAGGAATTCCTAAATTTACCTTCTGCAGGGACACATATGAGACCCACTATTCATATTCAAATTTAAAAAAAATCCTTATCTTTAAAATTGTAGTTCTCCCGCTCAACTGTTTTAATGCATCTCTGAGAGATTGGAAAGTAGGTGGTGGTGGTGTTGGGGTGGGGGTGGGGGGAATTTGGCTGATTCTCCCTCTCCCCGACATCTTATCAACCTAAAAATTTACAGACTGACCGACAGACAAATTTCTTTTCTTTAGCCACGCCCATGATGGATGTCAAAACAACGGTTAGGAGGAGATGGGAAGAGCGAGAGAGGGAGACGGAGCGAGATAAAGCGAGCATTGACAACCAAGGAGAGAGAGAGGAGGTGGGGGGGGGGGTTGATGTGTGTCTATCGCAGCCTGTCTTTCTTTAATGAAACAGTTGTGTGCTTTTGGAGACGGTTAAAGCTGACAGAAGCACTCAAGTTGTGATCTCTCTCTCTCACACACACACACAGACACACACACACGGAGACGCAAATCGTTTTTGGGGAATGCAGCTAACACGTCCTCCGGTCCCCGACACACGCTGCCTCCTTTGACATCACTGAGAGCCCGGGGACGCCCATCACCCGAGTCCTGGGGACGTCGTCCTGTTCAAACGTTCGCTTTGCTGAAACTGACATTTCTTTTCAGGCTGAAGCAAAATCAGTTAAAGAGCCCGAAATGTAAATCATTAAATTCCAACCTTAACGTTCCATTGAAATTTGCAAGAAATGAATTTAAAATGTGTGTGTGGAGTGTGTGTGTGTGTGCAGCCTGAGGCTACGCCAGGCTGTTTTCACACAGATTCGCACAAGGCGAAGGTCAGACAGACTCGGCTCTGGCGTCCTCATCTTTGTGTGTATACGTCTCTCTGTCTTCGCCCTGGAATTTTATTATCTGTGTCTCCTTAAGTCTGTGAGGAATGTTAAAAGCATCGGTGTAAGTGAGGCCGGAAGGAAGCAATATGATGCAGAGGTTGTTTGTTGCATTGTTGTCTGTCGTGAGAGTCGCTGGGAACCAAACGCCAAATTCAGCATCCAAATATTTCAGAGGTGGTGTGACGCACCTTCGGGTGCTGAAGGTCGTCAGCAGCTCGGGTTTTACAGCCTCAGAGTTAAGCCTCCCGCGTTGACTGACATGTGCAGCTGTCAGAGACACAACCCGGGAAAACATCTAGCGGGCTAATTATCGGCGTGTGTCCGGGTCAGGGACACGCACATGAGAGGACGCGCTGAAGCCTGAACAGCAAATGTATCAGCGATTTCTCATCTCTTCGCTATAATCGGTTTATTGGGCCCTTGTTGTGACGGCAAACAGAATCCTCTGGGTCAAGGTGGCGCTGTGCCATCTGGTTCTAGAGGTGAGGTTCTAGACGCTTCCTATGTGACAGATCCCATTATGTTGCATGTTGGCTGCTAATTAAGATGGAGAATGTCCAGTTCAAAGGTCAGGGACTGAAAATATACAATCACAAAACTGTGATGTCATCAGAAATCATCAGCCAAGCATGATTTTTATTCTTCCTCCAAGAGTTTGTTTGGTCCTTTTCCTGCTGTTTCCTGTTTTATTAATGGTTGGTGACTTTCTGTCCCGGTCTAAAAATCTTCCCCAACCTTTGCTAACCTTTCTTGGACGGCTGCGATGACCGCGGAACCGCCTCCGATCTTGTTTACAGCGTTATCGGCTAAATTTAGACAACGAGCAACCACGCGATGAGCAAGTGAACACCCCAGCTCCTCCTTGGACCCTGTGTTGTGACTTCAGAGGAGAATTTGTGAACCTTTCGCCACTAATCGATACTCATCACGCAACTTTTAACAAACTTCTGTGAATAATGAAATCAAACATGACCTTGGTGACATCAGAGAGCAGAACAGACCCGCAGTTCTGATAAACACTTTAAGCATCTCGAGTGCCTCAATCAAAGAATGTACTTAAAAAATAACAGTCAGACCTTTAGGAACCTCCTCGTCGGCTCTTTAAAAACAAATTAACAAAATCGCCGCGTTTCGTCCAACACAAGGTCATCTGAAATGTTAAAAGTTGTTTTGGCCCTGGGAAGTGAAATCAATTTCAGAGAGGTATTGATCCACTCTGACAGCATTCAGACATTCACGGAGCCGTGGCGCTGCGCTGGTTTCTAACCCCCACGCTAACACTTGACATCTATAGACACACGGAGGCTTTGGCGAGCAGCGGTGCTCGGAAGTTTGCCACCTCTTTGGAATTTGGAGCACATCGCAGTTTTTGCACAAGCTGTGAAGCTGCGATTCGACGATTAAAAAATCCTCCAGCACGACTCGCACCTCCGGTTCAGGCTTCTGGCTTGGTTCTTGGTTCCGAGGCGGCGGAGGAGCCGCGGCGGGCTGAAATCCGATGACAAAAGCAGGGAATCACAGCCAAGGCCACGTGAGAATTCTTAATTAGAAACATAAATCATCAATAGGTGAATAGAACATTGGTGACCTTCACTCAGAGATGGAAAACAAGGACTTCACCTCTCTTTTCCTTTCTTTTGCACTTCTATTGCCCCCCTCCCCAACAAGTCAGATTCTTTAAATGAAGCCCTGTCACGCTTCAGATGCAAATTTAGACCCGAACCAGAATTAAATAAATGACTCCTTTTATATAAAGTTACATTGCCTTCATAAGTGACTCATTCACACATAACAGAGAAAATGTCTCATTTTATGGAGAGACAATGGCTCTTTGGCAGCTTTTGTCCCCCGACTCGCTCCCCCACCCCATTCCCATCTCGGAGGAAGCGTCCCAAAATTTCCAAGAACTCCTATTATTACTAATGCGGAGGCGACCTCTTCCATGTGCATCATGGGAAATGAGCGAGGTGTCACGAGAAGCAACGCCGCCGCGTTCCCTCTGAGTGAGTGGATAAGTGCCACATGTCAGCGTCGTGTTTAAAGACGCGCTGCATGATATCTTTGTCATCGGGGCCGACAGAAATCACGGTCGGGAGACGAGCAGTGCGGATGCTTGTCACAACAAACCCCTGCAAGAAGGACGCGTTGCGCGACGGAAAGCTGTAATTTAGAATCAAATGAATTATCTATGGCTTCGGTAAGTTTGTCAGAGAGACGAAGACTTGAAGGCTTCCGACAGAAGATGTTAACGCCGTGTTGTAAATTACTGCAGCCTCCAAAAATGATTTCAGCTGCCGAGCGGACCTGACGGAATGGAAAGAAGGGCCTAATTGAATTTGAACAGCACGTGTGGAGATAATAAGCCGGGAAGCAGACGGCAGTTGCAAAAACAACAACGCAGGAAAAGTACACAAAGGCCCTGACGGAGCGCGAGGAGCCCCGCAGACGGCGGCGGGACGTGAAATCCATCTCCAGACCGATTACGGAAAAAGATGCGTTGTTTTTAAAGTTTGATTCTGTCTTAGAATGGACATCTTTTCTCTCAGAAACGACCCGCCGAAGCCGAAACTTTAATGAATTCACTGCTGCCAGAACTGAAATTCATCGTTAAACCAGCAAAAGAATTTAAAAACATTCCCTTTGCTGCTTGTGCAGAACAACTGTCTCTGGTGGACAAGATTCCTTTTCAAGCCTCAATTCATACAAAACAGCTTGACAATGGGAGGCTTTAGCTAGATCCCCAAACCATGTCGTTCGTGCAAGATGCCAGAAATTGCTCTCAAATCCTCGTGTGGCGTGAGAAACAAACATTAAAACTGTCAAAACTGTACTTGTAATTGGAGTTGTTTGAATTTAACGACTGACCTTTGGGCTCAAACAGATCAAAACCTGCCTCCGTCATCCATCCTTGGAGCCAAATGAAACCCTTAAGCCAAAATAGCCTGTTTACACTCTGTGCACGTGTACTCGAAGAATTTCCTTCTTTGTTTTAAATTCAATCAACACCAACATCTGAGGGGGAAAAAAATCTACCGTGACCTAAAACGGCAAAGTCTGAAGCCATCAGTGAGGCTGAGAGCTTCGCTGCCGTGTCACTTCCTGTGAGCAGAGGAATCAGGTTTTAGCCCCAAAAACACAACTAAACTTCAGAATAAGGAACCTCTGTTGTTCCATCCTATAAGAGAGGTCTCAGGTGGAAAACGGAATGTTCCTGGCTAAAAAGTGTTCTCGATCCAGGAAGGAACTCCAGCTTGAATGCCGGTTGTTTGAAAGAGAGAGGGAGCGATGGAGAGGTTGGGATGGAGAGATGAGGAGAGATGGAGGGACAAAGGAAAAGAAAGAGAAGGAGCACAAGAGAGATTTGGAGGAGGTTTAAATTGTTTTCCCATGATGCTTTGGGGAGAGTTTGGGGCTCAATGCGTCAGAGCGGAGAGCTGTTGGAGAGCCCATCGTCCTGGCAACCGAGCCTGACCCTTTAGCACACATGAACACACGTGAACACACACTTGCACAGCAGTTCATTTAAATTCTGACATCAGCGGGGAGGAATGCAGAGGGGAGCTCAGGGGCGAAGGTGGTGGCGGCACCGGTTTGGGGGGGGGGGGGGAAGAAGAAGGGAGAAGAGGAGGAAGCAAGTGCTCATGGGAGTTGGGAAGAACCTGGCCAACTAGCAGAAAGTGATTCAGACTGAGTCCAGATGAGTGGGTTTGTTAGGTGTTCTGGCTAATTGCTGTATTTCATAAGTGAAAATAGTTTGTTCCTCTTGTGAGTAATCAGCGCTGAAGAGCCCCAGTGTGTGTGTGTGTGTGTGTGTGTGTGTGTGTGTGTGTGTGTGTAGAGCCTCTATTGTCACAGGAACCAGAACAGCGGCAGAATTAAAGTGTCAATTAAAGCTGTCATCCTAAAGAGAGAAGTGGGAAGATGATGACTAATCCCGCTGAATTTAAGTCAGAGTGACACTTTTTTGGAATAGTTCAACTTCACTCTGTATGAGGTGATGATACAACAAAGATAGAACTTACTTTCTGATTGGTAATAACTGTTATTACTGCCTGTGAAGTGCTAATTTACTGTGTTTCACATTATTGGGAAAATCTGTATTATTACTGTGAGACACATTATTCTGAGAAAACACCAAATATGTAACATTTAGTGCGGAAGGATTTGACAGATAATATTTAAGTTACTTGTGCGTCAGCGGTCGTGTCCCGTGTTCTGCTGATTTCAGTGTTGGCCTGACAAATTCTCAGTTTGGTGCGTAAGAATGTGGCCTGGCGGCCTGCTGCGACGCCTTTGGGATGGAAAGGGCGGAGAAATGCACTTTTTTTACGCCGTATCCCCGTTTACACTCGGGAAAGTGTCGCTGTAAAGGTGCAGAGTTGCTGGTGGCAAATCTTGGAGGGATTAGAGTCCTGAAGCAAAGGTATGAAACGGGCCGGCGGCTGTTTTGAGGACAGCTCTGGCGGTCGGCTGTGGCCTCCAGGCTGTAACAGAATCCAGACTGTTGTAAAGATCAAGCCGCAGGTGACGTTTGTGTTTTCATGACTGGATGATGAAGCTGACGGTGGGGCCGCTCATGGTGGCACAACTAGGAGCGTAAATAGAAAAAACTCAGCAGAAAGTCTGTGTAATAACATAACTGTATTACTGTTATTACTCACAGACATGTCAGGTGACAAGGACAAGGAAACATGGAAGCAAATAAGAGCATGTGCACGGTTTGGCAGCCCTCCCTCCCTCTGTCTGGAACACTCGGTCTCCCTCTCTTCCTGTGAGAAGAGAAAGTTTGGAAGGATGAGGGGGGGCAGAGGAAGGAGCTGAGGGAGAGGTCTTTGTTTTCAGGCCCTGATGTGTGACTAGTATACAACATACTGCTCAGGGGTTTTTTCTCCTTCCCTCCGTTTGCCCATTCCATCCTGTCTTCCACAGCCTCCTTCTTTCGTGTCACTTCTTCCCTCCTCTCCTCTTCTTCATCTTCACCTCCTCCACCTCTCCTCCTCTCTGCCCACCCATACTGCCTCCACGGGGAGCTGCTTCACACTGAGACTGAATCAAAAGGCAAAGGAGAGAAATATCCTTTCAACATGCTTGCACACACGCACACACACACACGCACGTGTGTACGCTTGTAGACACACACACAAACACACACACATAGAGACCAGGGGACTGTGTGGGAATGAACCAAGGGGCCTCGTTCAAATCCCTGTCTCTAGGCAACCAGCAGGGATATGCTGGGGAACAACATTAAAGTTGGAGGAATACTAAACCCCCCCCCCCCCCACAAAAAAAACACAAATGTGTGCACACTTCCAGACTTTATTACAACTAATCAGAAAACACTGATCACATTAAAAATGTTAATGGCACAAAAGTGTGATGACCTTTATGGGTTTGACTGGCAATGATGCAGCGTGTGTGTGTGTGCGTGTGTGTGTGTGTGTGTGTGCGTGTGCGTGTGTGTGTGTGTGTGTCAGCCACCTCTGCAGCTGGCCCTCCATCAGCAGATTAATAAGCTTTGTTGCCACGCCGACCGGAACCTAGTGACAACCATCCAGACCCAAGGCATTATGGGTAACGGACTGACTGGCCGCAAGCTGGCCCTGTTTTTACAGCTCTGTTTGTCTCACACTGCTGGTGTGTATGTGTGTGCGCGTCTGTGTGTGTGTGTGTGTGTGTCTATGTGTGGGCGTGCATGCTTGTTAATTGCTCCTCTTTTGTCGCTCTTCTCAATGACATCACTGCAGTCACAGATGTTTTTTTCCCACTTTTATGACCCGCACACAAAAAAAAATCACCCCAAAACTTTCTTACTGATTTTTGCTTCCTTCCTCGTGAGTCTTCCTCTAAATTCCTCCTCATCTTTTAAATTTAATAACAGTATCCAGTTGTATTAAATAAGTACATCTTCTTAAAGATTGCAGCCCTAGTTGGTTCATTTATGCTACCTGACAAATTCCCGTCACAAACATTCAAAACTTCGAAAATGGGGCCTACTTTCCTCATCAGGACTGATGAGATGCTACAGAAATAAGCTGACCTCAGAGAGGTCAACTCTCCCACACAAACAACGGCAGTATTGTGGAGCAGCAGAGGCAGGATGAGCAGTTGTTTGTATGTAGCATGAACCTAAGCTATTAAGAGCACAACAAGCTGGCAAAAAACCTGCGTCTTGAATTGCATTCGAGCAGCTGCTGTGTCCTTGTCCTCCCCACTCTCACAAGAAAAGCACTTATTTTTCAATGTCGCCGATTTACATTTTCAACACCTACAGGGAAAATATTGGCGATTGTTGCACAGGCTCTGTGGCTCTGACCCCTGACCTTTCCCTCTGTTGACTATAACCTTGGTGTTCTAGCTTTTTCAGGTTATTGTGCTCGCTCATTGTGACTCAGGGCTGATGTTGTGAGCATTTCTCTGTAAATGAGGTGTTGTTGATGAAAGTCAGAGCTGCGAGAGCAACTTTCAGGTCAAGTCCAAGTCACAACAAGGCGCACCAGAGTCCCATTTGTGACAAGTGTATTCAAACATCTTTTCAGCATTGGGTGGGGACATTAGTGATCCACATAACGCCAGTGTTCACCAGCATACAAACCACAGATTTTTCCTTCACAGGTCGATAAAAGTGAGTGATGACAATGCATGTGTCCTCCATGAAGCTGAGAAAGGAGACGTTATGGTGTCTTTTCTCAAACTCTTCAGATCTACTCCAAAGACTTGCTTTTGCCCTTTAACCGCTCCAAACCAAGATTTTCTACATCAGTAATTAAGAAATTATTTTTTCTTTCTTTTCTCTCATTATTTCGTGGTTGCTGCCTGGCTTCGCCCCCCCACATTTGTCTCGCATTCAGCCAAGCTCTCACTGTCCAGGGGAGTTCCTCTTCTTCTCCATTCTGTGGCCATGAAGTTGCAGTGCCCCCTTGTGGCACAGCGACGCCACAGCAGCGCTAAGTCAGGGTCATCCAGAGGAAAGAGATGCTAAAAAGTAAAAGATGATTGACGTTTAGTTAACTCCCAGAATCTGAGGTGGCTTGCAGTTGACAAGCAAATTCTGGTGATGTGATAATTATTATGTGTCATTAATAATGTCGATAAAGTTACGAAGGAAAAAAGACTTCATCAATAGACAAAACACAATGCACATTTTGAGAGCTGTTGACGCACTGTCTGTCTGAAACTACATGAAAGCAACCACACCAGCAGAAACTTGGGTCTCATCGGGAGGATTTCCCCTATTTTTAATTTCACAAGCTTCTCCGAGCGGCTCTGAAGTTAAATCGTTTCTCTTCTTGCTGAGCAGTTTGTGGCTCAGGTGTGATTCCTACAAAAAGCGAGATGATTGACATCAGCTCAGACGGCAGATTCCTCACTCATCGTATGTATGTCCCCACTGCAGCCCAGAACACAGTGGGTCTGGACAGAACGCACTTGGGGAGAAAGAACCGACAAGAATCAGAGTAAAAGCAGAAAATCACTTGACATTTGGTCCGTGTTAAATTATCCATGACTGAATTGTGCAGACGTGGGGCCTCAGTGAAAGCAACTTTGTCTGACCAACCCTGCCGATCTTAATGAAGCTAAAAGTCCTAAACAGCTTAACACAGTCTTCAGGTTTCTGTCTGTGTAAGGCAATACACACACACCTGTGTGCGTGTGTGTGTGTGTATGTGTGTGTGTGTGTGTGTGTGTGTGTGTGTGCAAGCATGCCTGTATATCACAGGTGAAAGCAGATACAGCATCCGAGTCCATATTAAAAGGACGATTACAACTAACAGGAGACTGTTTCCATTAAGCGTGTGTGTGTGTGTGTGTGTGTGTGTGTGTGTGTGTGTGTGTGTGTGTGTGTGCCAACAGCTCATCATCGCGCGTCCACTCAAAGGTGGTCATTAATGTTTGCAGGTGTGTTGTTTTGCAGGGTAATGCTGGGTCATGTGATCACCCTGGTTTCCTGACAAGACAGACGATCTTACACAATTTGGTGAAAATCTGTGATTAAACAAGCGCGACATTGTCAGCAGTCTAATATGGAACCGTTCCGTCATCCTGTTGTCAGGAAAAAGACGTCACACTCATATTAAACTTTCTCACTTGAGGAAAAAGCCTTGACTAACTTCTATAATAATTCTGGATTGGAAAGGATCTAACACAGAATATGGAGAAGATGCTTCTCTAATCAAACATGCATCTGGACAACTGTTCAGAACTAAGTTCTAAAGCTCTGTGGTCGAGCCCCCCCACTGAGCAAAGTCCAGCCGAAAATTAGCGCATTTAGCTGTCATCGCTCAGCTCACTTTACAATCCCGTCCAGCGTTCACACAGAAGGTTCTGGCCTCGTTTCCCTCCCTCCATTTATCCATCCGCCCCTCCGCCCCCCAGCCCTCGTCTGTTTGCTCCCTTTCTTTGACCGGGAAAGGCGATCCCCTCGAGCTCAGAGATCAAGACCGAAGGTGTAAACTGCAGATAAATGTGATCGAGTGTCCACGCTATCACGAGCCCTCACATTGGAGTGGCTGCCGGGTGTAGCCCCCGACCCCCTCCCCCGCCCCCCCCCACCCACAAAGCATCGACAGGTGGAAGAGCAGCCCTGCAGAGCACCACTGAGTGGCAACTTTTCAAGGCTTTCTCAAAGGCAGGGAGACGAATCTCCACTCTTGAGCTTTTAAAATGCACAGGAGTCATTTTAAATCCTAAATCTAACAGCCGTGTCAATAGTTACAATGCAGCTGACCTTACCTGACCTCTGTGCCACCTCTGGAAGTAGATCAATATAAATACAGAAGAAATTAGCAACACGATGAAGGAAACAACACAGTATTTCCCTTCTGTACAAATAGCCTTTATTTATTTCTTTTTAAAAGCTACTACAATACTAAAATGGTACAACTGTGCCTGTTTGATGGGGGGGGGGGGGGGGGGCCCTGCCAGCCCAGTGTGAACAGGTGCTGTAGGTGTGAAGTGGCTGCAGCAGCCAGTGCCTGGCTCAGGTGAGGGGTTGCTTTCGTACCTGCGGCTTCAGTCAAAGTCCTGTCACGTCAGCGAAGGGCAGGTAAAGAATCTCAGCTCAATACGCAGAATGAAAGAAGAGAGGAGTGTAAAAAAAACACATGGACTCATGTTTTCCACATGTTTCCCACATGTTTTCCATCCATTTCTTTATTTTATGAATATAAGTCTGTATTGAATGCAATATTGACATATCTTTTCATCCTTTCTCTCCCTCCCTCTCTCTCTCTCTCTCTCTCTCTCTCATCCTCCTTCTCGACAGTTCATGTGCCTGATAAACCATTTATCCCTCCAAGGACGTTTTTCCCATCCGAGCGTCCATCCAGAGGAAATTACACACTCAACACATAATGGAATCTGTTCCTATCACCTCAGCACAGAGAGACCGAGAACCCACATCTGCTCCCGAATACTCCAGACAATAAACAATTCTCTCCTCGTGTTCAAATCTCATTTTTCGGACAGTCTTGACAATAAAAAGAAATAAATTACGCCGCGGCTGAAGGGGCCGTCTTAGCCATCTTGGAGACGCGGAGAAAAGTTTTTCTCAGAGTTTTTTCGTGGCGCGCAGATTCCTCTGAGCTAGCCATTATCTCAGGGAAGAAGTTAATTAAAGTGGCCCGGTCTGAATAAATGGGACAGACCGACGGACTGACGGGGAGAGCGGAGTGACGGCCATGACACCACTTCAGAGGAGAAGATTAGCCCAGAGACAAAACTCCGGGCTCTGATCAGCCCGAACGCCGCGGCTCTCCTCCTGGATTACTCCTCTCTCAGCCCTCCCTCTTCCCGTTTCCTCTTCTGTATCTTCTTGTCCATCCATCCATCCCTGCTTCCCCCATCCTCCATTCCCAGTAGAACTTGACGGGGGTTTGTCTTCAAAGCTCATCCTCCGCATCCATCCCTGTAATTCCTAACATCATTACCAAGTTTCCGAAACTTAATTTTAGCAATTACACATGCAATTAATTAATAAATGTGCTGTCATTACAGCCCCTTGTGTGATCTGAGCCCCATGAATGGGAAGTTGGAATAAAGTGGTCAAATGAACTGGGAGGGTTTCAGAGAGACAGAGGGAGGGATGGAGGGAAAGAGATTGTTATTAAGGGATTGCGGAGTTAATCAGTTGAGGGGCGGCTGCTCTATCTGAGGCAGAAGTCTGCGGGGAGAATGAATGAGAGGCGGGTTTGGAGAAGAGAGATGGAGGGATGGAGGGAGAGAGAAATGAGTAGACAAATCAGGGACAAAAGATAAAGGAAAAAGAAGCGAAGAGAACAGAAATCAAAAGACAATGAGAAGAAAAGAAAGAGAAAAGGGGCTCGAGAGCTCCACGGAGCGTGCTCGGTTCAGTCAGGCAGATTATTAATGAGATCAGCCAGTTAGTATATGAGGCACAACGTAATGGAAAACCAACACAACGTGGTCACGTGATGCGTCTGGCACTGAGGAAAAGTTGATGCTATTAGCAATAAAATAACCCGGCTACAGAATCAAGAGACGCTGTGCAGAAGCACAAAGGCCGCGACACGTGAGAGCGGATTCATCTGAAATGTTCTGAAACTCGGCGCCAACTCATTTATCACTGTTGGTGCGTTGACGGGAATCACACGATACAGGCAACATGGTTGAATTACACATGCGTGTGTGTGTGTGTGTGTGCGCGCGCGCGCGCGTGTGTGTGTTTGGCTATCAGATGAACATTACAAAAGCAATCAGCGATCAGTCAATATTCCAGCTACGTGAAGCATCACAAAGCAGGAGCAGTGATGTACGGAGGATCACCAAATGACGCCAGGACCTCTTATACCTCGATGTTCACTGGGGCGTCCAGAGGGTTCCATCGTCAGGTCGGGTCCACGTCCCCCGAAAACGTCTCGTAACAGTCCGAGCAGACTTTCCACTGCCGCCTTCCTGGAGAGGAAAATAAACTGAACAGCCTGAGGTTGAACAGCCTGGGGTTATGATGCTCCAAAAGACGAGCAATTGCAAAAATTATGAAGCTTTTAGTACTGATGTTGCAGTGAAATGGTGGGAACGACTCCAAAAAACGTCGATGTCCATTTTCTGAACAGAATAGGTGCAGCAGGGCAGCGGGTGGCCTCCAAGTGTTTGACTGCAGTGATGATTTTAGTGCACTCACTGTTCGTGTAGGTAATCTCTGGAACCTAAATTATTCTCCCAACCCTTCTCGGTGATTTTTGTCACGTTTGAGTCGCGGGCAGCTGTACGTTGAGGCCAAGATTGCTGAAACTGACAGGAAAACAGAACAAAAACACTCAGTCGAGCCCTGGAAAAATGCAGAGTTATCTGTCCTAACTATAGTGAATAAAGCATCAAAATTCTTAAGACAATCTAATAAGGCAAACGTGGTCTCCACTTCGCCAGTTTGACATAACAAGCCGTGGGTAGTGCACAACAAGGGGAAAGCCGACAAAAGCGGAGTACAGTGCAAAGTATCCCGAGGTGAACACTCAAACCTCTCATGTTGAATAATGAGAGGAGAAAAACAAGATTACAAACAGAAGAGAAACTAAATGACTCTCTGTGTTGCCTCTCGGCTTCTCTAATCTGCTCTGAGTGCAGGCTGCTCGGCCGGGATGAATTAAAGATGAGGGTTAAAACAAGGCAGCTGCGAGGGTCAAGAGGAGAGAGAATGAGATCCAGTATCTTCTTTTACTCATCTTGTTTCTCTTTACAAGATTTCTGTTGTTGAAAATCAATTCGGCGCCGCCTAGATTCCACACTCGACGCGTCGGTGCGTTCGTTCGTCTCGAATGTTCATTTTTCAGAGTTAAAGTTGCTTCACTCTGACAAAGTGTGTTTATCTCTGTCAGATCCGCCAGGATGTATACGGGCACGGCCGGCTGAACCCGTGCCAACACACCAGCACGTCAAAACAACAACTCTCCCTCTCCTTTTTTTAAGAGAAAAGGGGTAATTCTATGAATTAAAATGCTTAAATGACAGTCAATCAGGCTTGTAATTCCGCCTGGTATAATTAGAGGCTGGGAAAACTAATTACAGCGGAGAAACCTAACTCTCCTCTCGCTCCTGCTCCTCTCGCTACTACAGCAACCCTCATCACCGAGATCAGGTGACAGCTATCAAACTCGTTAGGCCGCCATGCACCGCCACACACACGCACGCACGCACACACACACGCACGGTACGGTTGAGCGAACAGCTAGGCCAAAAAGAGTTGGGGACGAGGAGGAGGAGGAGGAGGATGATGATGAAGGGATGAAAAAATAGCAGCAGGTAATCAGGAAAGAGTGGCGGCAACAACAGGCTGTGTTCTTAATCAGCGGCACAGGGAGGGAGACGGAGAGGGGGATGAAGGGAAACGAGTGGAGAAGAGGAAGAGACTGAAGGATGGAGAGGACGGGGGGCAGCGAGAGCATATAGACTGAAATATAAACTACTTTGCATCAGGTTGTTCTGATTCTCAGCTTGATTACTGCCGTCTAAAAAAAACACGGGAGAAAGTTTCTGATTATGCTCAGATGCTTCCCTCTCAGTTTTAGCCAGTTAGATGACAGAGACGATCATTTGTTAGTGCTGTAATTAAGTGTTTAAAGCAGATAAAAACCGCGTAGATTCAAGGATGAAGCCGCTCCAGAGCAATCAAAGTTGCTCACCTACTGAGGGTTGGTGTGTAATGATCCAGCAAATGGAATCTTAATATGTTGGGTTTATTCTCTCCAGATTTCCTCTTGTAAACCTTTTGTTTTTATGTTCTCCAGAGACACCTGTACTCCTTCACCTCCCTGATCTCAGGTGATGACGATGCCCGCGGCCCCTCGGGTGGCCACAGTAAACCGTGGAGCCTCTTGCGTCTCAGCACCATGACGCAGTAATGACCGTGTTTTTCTGTGGGGACAAACTCATTACATCGAAACCAAACGTCCAAATCCAGGCTTCTTGAACCGCGGGGTCGGGACCCAAAGTGGGCCTGAGGCCTTATTCAAGGCTGCGGAGTAACAGAATATCTTAATGACCTTCATCTTATAAACCAGGAGCTGTTTGTCTCATCAGCTGCGCTTTCAAGCTATTTTTTACATTCAAACCTGAACAAAAAGAGAGGAAGATAAAATTTTACAAACGTTTAATTTTTCTCTCCATATTACCTGGTTTAGCATCCATGTGCCACTGGCTCTCAGGTGAGAAGCTGGCTAAATGTCACTGGATGTGAAGTTGGGTGGGGGATTGTTTCCAAGGCAACCAGGGTCTCATTTTTCGCCAGCGGCCCATTCCCAACCTGTTACCAAATGAGCTGGAGCAGCACCACCAAAGCTTCAAAGAGCCGCAGCTCCAGAGCCGCCACGGGGGCCGCGAATGTCAGGAAATCCAATCCATCAGCTCCAGCAGGAAGATTTCAGCCACAGCAGCAGACAGATGGAGCGTCAAGCAAGTTGCTCGGGTTTTCCTTTTTTTTATTTTCTTCTAATGTTTAAATTGTTTTAGTGTGTTCTCTTAAACCTTAATCAGCTCCTGGAAGTGCAGAGAATTCACATTTTCACTGAAAGTCTGCAAAAGTTTGCATAAAAGTCACTGGAAAGTTGCACTGAAACATTTGGTAACAAGTCTCCTTCTCGCCTTCCCTCCATCTTCCTGCACTTCTGTGCTGCTTCCTTCCTTCCTTCTCTCATTTTCCTCCACGCCTGGAGGTTTGCAGTGCTTCAAAGTTTGTGCCTCAACATGAAGAGACTAAAAATAAACTCCTTCACTTGAGTTTCTTTTGATAAAGCTTTTGATAACAAATGCTGACCCGATGGCAAAATCAAATGGGAAATCTTTCTTCGTGTTAAACGTAAGGGGACGACGTACGGAGAAGCATGACCTTCTCCAACAGAACCGAGCAGAACTTGTGTCTAGCATATGTTGTGGTTGCAGCAGATTTAGCGGGGGAGCCCTCGGGTGTGAGCGTGTGTGTGTCTGTGTTGTGCTGAGACAGCAGCTGCTGTATGGAGCGGTCTCCTGTTCCACATGCTCCCCTTCACACAACTGTTGTAAGACAGATTTGAGGGTTTTTTCAGGGCTCTAAAACTGGGCCTGCCCTTCTTGTGAAGGACCGTGAGTGTTTGAGTCAGGTTTGATCGCGTTTAGGAAGGTTCCATTCCCCAGTGACACACTCCCAGAGTCTATTCATCCGCCTGTCCCTGTAAATGTCTTCTTGTCCCCCCCCCCCCCGGCTTGGCCTCGATATGCCCGTTCATCAGGTCTCCGTGTATCTACATCGCCGTCCTTCCATCCATCTATCTGTCTGTCCGTCCAGGTCTGTATTCTCTCACCAGGGTTTGATTTCAGAGTGAATCGACGCCCTGTAAGACGAGTCAGAGCCAGCGGCTCCACGGAGGCTCCGGGGTGGGGAGAGGGGGCGCGCGGCCAGGTTTCATCCCAGGGAGGGTTGCAGTGTTCTGGCGTTAGGAGTAGCCCAAGGGGCCCCCGGGCATGATGGAGGGATGGAGGGGTGGATCCACTGACTGATGATTGTCTCTCCCCTGAGGCCCAGAGACATAGATCACAGTCGGGCAACTGAGAGATCGCTGGGTGAAGTTAACTATTTCATGCTTAACTCTCGATTGACCCAGAACTTGTCACCCTACGCTGTGCAAAGGCTGTAGTTTCAGTGTTTAAGGTTCCAACGGTGGGAAGTGCAGAAGCATATGAGAGGTTTTAGAATAATGTGTTTCCAGGTTTGTAAGTTTGAAGGGCGTAAAATTTCATTTTAAACATCTTGTTGTCATGAGGAAAGTCCTCAGTTCATCTACAGTACGCCTTAATGTCATGGATACAAACCAGAAACTACAAACAAAGGGAACATCTCGCTCCGAAAGCACGTTGCGTCTGTACATTTCTCAGTCCCGAGTTCTTCTGTGGGTGTGGGGGCCGGCACATACCCCCACTGTCCTCAGTGTGGAGGGAGAAGTTTACCAATATGGATGTGAAATAGAGGAATTCTTTACGTGTGATTAGGTCTGTCCCATAAGCTACATTTTCCCTCAAGAACCCTATAGGACTGTGTTGCTATGGATACCAGAGATCAATTAGCCAGGGCATGTATCTTAATCCCAGCTAAATCATAACAGCCGCCATGGCTTTGGCTGGATTAACTCAATTACCACTGTTATTACAGGGGGCCGTTAGAGCTTCCTGACAGCCTCTCATCCTATATAAGAAATGGCAAGAAAATATTACACAACACATTTACACACCAAATATAGATCCAGTTCTAAGAAGGCCACATTATTAGGGGAGGACTGGAAAACGCATTGGGAGTAATCCTACTTGTCAAATTAAGATCAAAGAATTGGCATGAAGAGAAAAGGGGGGAGAACAACGCACATATTCCCTGTAATAACATATTAGTTAATAAGGAAGTGATTCATTAAAATGGGCTTGTTTCCATGGTGCTGCTGAAGGTTACGGGCCTACGTCTTCCTAATAACATGGATGATAACGTACTCTGCTCCTCACACGCTCCTCGTGTGCAGCTTCGAAATGTTGATTTTTGCTGGGTTCACTTTGAGTTCTGGCCTGGCTCTTGATGTGCATTCCTGATTGTAGATGAGCCTAAAAACCCAATCATCTGATTTGATGTGCGATTAGTCAGGTCATCGTGTAAACAGCAGATATGCTTGGGATTGTGAGGTCACACCACACAGGATTAGCACTTAATCTGATTGACTTGAGTCTCTCACGTCACAAAAGACCAGAGTGGTTTCGCCAGGACTGTAGACGTCGCCGTGTTCCACAATAACAGTGAAAATGACAGGAAGTTTGAGTATCATGTCACATTTACAAATGAACTATGAATGAAGTCGATTAAATGGACTGAAGCCTGTAAACTCATTAGATCTGTTTATTTAAATGATCCGATTAACCCCACTTATATGGGATATTCATTGTCATGCATGTGTGTGCGTGTGTGTGTGCGTGTGTGTGTGTGTGTGTGTGTGTGTGTGTGTGTGTGTGTGTGTGTGTGTGTCGGGGGAGCTTCAACACTGCTTTGAAGGTGTTTCAGGTGACTGTGTTCCTGGCAGGTAGACGGGCAGCGTCGAGCCCAGGAGAGGCTCCAGGAGCTCCGTCTGATGAATGAATGAATGAATAATAACTCCACTTTACTTTTTCTTTGTTTACTTTAACACTTACTTCCTGTTGTCCACATTACCAATAGTATATATTTGTATAGAGGCCAAGGATATAATGAGGTAAAAACAGGTGATGTAGTGCCCGATCAGCGGCCGGCGGAGTGATAACATTCCAGACGGTTCTGTTGATGTGATCCGGCCGTGCTGAGCGTCCCGGTGACAGCACCGACGTTACCGCTCAATTATGCAACAGGCGGCTTTTTCCTGATGCTGCTCTGACAACTGTTGCCCGTCTCAGTCGTCTCTCTGGCCCACCTTTGAGCGCGTGCATGAAGGGAGTCGTGCATGGCATCTGGCACTGTTATCACCATGGTCATCATCATCTTCACTGGGCAGAAGCAAGTTCTGGGGAGGGGGGGCACAGGGGTGATATAATGTAGAGAATGTAGTTTGTTTTTCATCCATTATATCACATTTGAAACCTGTGTGTGTGTGTGTGTGTGTGTGTGTGTGTGTGTGTGTGTGTGTGTGTGTGTGTGTGTGTGTGTGTTGGGGGAGTTAATGAGACAGGAGACGGATCGTCCACACCCAGTGTAATGTGCATAAGTGCCGGAGCCCTGGGGCATGTTTGTTGGGGCAGTTGGGGGGGCTCTCATTACTGTTATTACAGCACCATATGGAGAACGAGAGGCCGAATCAGACTTATCCCATAATTTGTTTCCTGTCTCCTCTTGGCCTGTCAGCTCACCCCGTTTCTCCTTCAGGCAGCACGACAGAGGCAACATCTATGTGAGGGTGCTGGTGGTGTTTTAGGGTGCTGGTGGTGTTTTAGGGTGCTGGTGGTGTTTTAGGTTGCTGGTGGTGTTTTAGGGTGGTGGTGGTGTTTTAGGGTGGTGGTGGTGTTTTAGGGTGTTAGTGGTGTGTTAAGGTGCTGGTGGTGTTTTAGGATGTTGGTGGTGTTTTAGGGTGTGGGTGGTGTTTTAGGATGTTGGTGGTGTTTTAGGGTGGTGGTGGTGTTTTAGGTGTTGGTGGTGTTTTAGGGTGCTGGTGGTGTTTTAGGGTGCTGGTGGTGTTTTAGCGTGTTGGTGGTGTTTTAGGGTGTTGGTGTGTTTTAGGGTGTTGGTGGTGTTTTAGGGTGCTGGTGGTGTTCTAGGATGTTGGTGGTGTTTTAGGGTGTTGGTGGTGTTTTAGGATGCTGGTGGTGTTTTAGGTTGCTGGTGGTGTTTTAGGTTGCTGGTGGTGTTTTAGGGTGTTGGTGGTGTTTTAGGGTGTTGGTGGTGTTTTAGGGTGTTGGTGGTGTTTTAGGATGTTGGTGGTGTTTTAGGATGCTGGTGGTGTTTTAGGGTGCTGGTGGTGTTCTAGGGTGATCACTTTTACTGTACAGTAGATTGTTAAAGCTTCACCATGTGTTTATTCACACTTAAATCACCATTGACACAACCAAACAGCTTCACTGTGCAGGTCCTGAATTGTGTTAGCATTTCTGCTACTATGATGCTAACGTCTGGCATTTTCCCCACCTACTAAGGAGATGTCTCAATTCAACGACATCTTCTTACATTTTGGTTAAGAAATGCTTGAATTCCCTTGATTGTCAGCTATATTCTCATGGATTCAATCATTTTCCTCAGACCTTTTCCTAATTTTCATGCTTTTCTCATAAATGAGCTGCTGTTTTTTTTTTATCTCCCTCCTCTGAAGACATGACAGCCATGTGTGAATCCCCCCCCCCTCCCCCCCAATGTGTCATACTGGTGTGTAATAAACCTCCTGGTGCCTCCAACTCCTGCCTCTCTGTCAGTGTGTTTGTTGCCATGAATGGGATTTAGTGTCACAGACAGAGCGCCAAGCCGCCTTAAAGCTTGTTCCCACACACCCTGGTCCCTCCCCAGCCGTGCTGCATGTGTGTGTTATGTCAGGTAGGTTAATTCAGCCCTGTCATCAAAAGCCTTATCACTGTTGGACAGGATTCAGCGCTCCACCTCGGTGTCAGCGCGGAAGCGTGCCCACACTTAAAGTCCCGTGACATGTTTTTTGGCACCTCATTAACGTTTCCCTGAAGTTGTGACAAAAACCAACAAACTTTATTTGGTCGCCTGTCAGACGCGTCCGTCCGTCCGTCCTCGTGCTGCATAAGCAGCAGAAAACCAACTGCCTGAATGTTTTCGCAACCATGACTGAGTCTGGATTTTTCTATACCTCAAAGGCAGCGTTGGCTTTAATGCAGAGCAGGAGTGGGCACTTATTTAGTATCTGGAGACGTTCACATGGGAATACAGCTGTGTCTGCATCATTTATTCATCACGTAAAGCAGTTTTGAAGGGCCTGGTTTTATTTCATGTGTTTAATTAGTTTATGCAACTTTTCTCTCTTTGTTAGTTCTGACCCTGCTCTGTTAGTTCAAGCAACACTGTGTGAGAAATGTCAAATAACTGGATGTATTTTCTTTCTGCGACCTATTAAATTGCAATATTAATCAGAAAAAATAACATAAACCTGAAAACAGGAGATTCCTGCAGGAAAACTAAATGGCGCGAAAGAAAATGTGCAAGTTTAATGCTAAAACTTCCAATAAGAGTGTTAGTCAGGAATTAAGAGTGTTCTTTGAAACTAAACTAATCCAAAAGTAGATGGCGTAGAGAACAGCCCATAATGACACGTAAAATGTGAACATCCCCTCAAAACAGGCCTCTGCTGCTCCCATCTTCCAGTTTTGTGGTCACCGGCTGGGATGTCCACTTAATAACACCCTGTCTATTATTAATGAAAATATTAATGTGTAGCAAAGCGAGTCGAGCGGAACAGTTCAAGTCGAGCGGGGACGGAGTGTTTGGCGGCTTATCGCTGCGCCGCCGCAGTCAAAGACAATTGGCATTATCTATAAAACAATTTATTACACAAGCCTGTCAACTTAAAGAGGAGCTGGAGCAGCACACACACGCAGGCACAAACACTTTCGGAGGCGAGGACACACTCAGGTTTATCTCTGAGGTCAAACCTATTATTAACCCCAAGGGTCTGAGTATTAAACGCTTCCTCCTGACAGACAAAAGGTCCAGCTGACGAGAATAACAATCGCACAACTACGGAAAAGGGAGCCTGATAGCTTCTTAAAAAGACAGAAAGCCACATGAAAAAGATAAATAAGCTGTGGGTGCCTTCCCCTTTCCTCCCTTTCGACTCCTGGGCGTCCAAACCCCGAGGCTGGCGAGTAAAGCCTCAATATCAGGTGATTTGGAGTTAGCACATTTCTATTGTCAGAGGCTTTTTATGTGTGATATTAGTTACAGGCAGACAAAGGCAGGACGGAACGGGCGGAAACAAGGTGGTGCTAAAGACAGGGAGGAAGGGAGGGATGGAATAACCCAGAGAAGGAGGAGAAAAACGCAAGCGGCCACATTTATATCAGGTAATTTTATTTTTTCCATCAAGGTCAGTGGGACAGAAACGACCCGCTGCCTGAGCCTAAAGGAAGCCATGGTTACACCTGAATATCCCGAGAGATAAATAGAAAAAAATAGAATTTTTATTTTTCAATTGACAAAAAGACCAAAAAGATAATGAGAAAATCACGAGACCTCCCGTCAAAGCAACCCGTCGGTTGAATTTGTGCAACTCGTGACCATGAAAGGTTCTCTACCTGCCGTGCATGTGTTGAACCTGATGCTAGCTAATTAAAAATAACAAATTCTCTCCGCTTTCCTTTTCCACTTGTTTCAGACACGTTTCGATGTTCAATTTCAAACACAAAAAGATTGGGCTGAGCTGTCGGAGGATTAACAAATGATGCAAATGTTGTAAGCACTTGCAGAAACGGGGAATGTTACAGGCATCCAAGCATCTGTCATTTCTAATTAAATTACTGGAGCACTTTCAAACACGACTCTCAGTGGCAGACAGGAGCCTTGGAAAAAAAACAAAAAACACTGTTTTCTCCCACATAGACTGTCGTCCAAGGATGGATTCAACAGCTCTAACGGCTAACCTTGGAACGCCAACAATCCCAAGATGCCGAGCTTCCATCCTGGCACTTACAGTCTCAGTGAGCATCAAGGTGACATCCAGCTGCTTTGATAAATATGGTCTTGTGACCTTGTGCCTCGGCCTTTCTTCTCACTGGAGGCTGAAATCATGTTTATCATTGACTTCACAAGCAAAACAGAAAATGGTTGTCACTGCCCGTCTGTTCCCAACAGTCTTTATCAGAGCGCAAACGGATCGGTGCTGTCTGTATGTCTGTCTGTCTGTCTGTCTGTCTGTCTGTCGATCAATCTATTGATCGATCTGTCTATCTATCATAATGCTGATTTGAACCCCTGGCAGGCTTCCTGCCTGCTAAAGCGCTCTCTAGTTTCATGGCAGGTTACGGTGGCATGAGAATGACCTGCCAGGAGGGGGGGTCACAGGTCAAGGGGTCAGAGCTAGGCTCAGGTACAGGGCTCTTGTTTCACATAAGGAGCCGGGAGAGGGGGGTCTTGTCACTCACTGTCAGTAGATCACAGCGCTCAACCATAACCTTCACCTCCCTGACAAATCTCTCAGCGCTGCCGTCTGCACCTCCGAGGAGCGGGAAGGATGATTATGGATCAATATTGAGTTACTGATCTTCACATGATGACAGGGAGTCCATTTTTTTTTCACCATCTAGACTTTACGACCACAAAGCGCTAACATTTCTGCTCCATGTCTCACTACGGTTACACTTGTATGCTTTTTTTTTCATTATTTCTGGGTGCAAACAAGATCTTAAAGCCCAGCAACTTCCTTTATGGTGTCCTGCACGCAGCTCAGTTACCTTCTCCACCTTTGAGGAACAACTAATGATGTAATCTAATCAGCACGTCGCTGTACTGCTCAGGGGTTTTGGTCACATGGTTTTAAAGGTGTTATTTCCTTTGTGTTTGTAGAGTGAAGAGGAAAAATACCGTTAATCACACGAGTGTAACTAAATTATCCTTGGGTGTCAGCCTGTAGAATTTCTTTGTCAGTAAATTAGCATCAAATTATACTTCCCTGCATATTAATTATTGCCTAGAACAATCTGCAAGTCAGACAATTGTATATTACTCTTTTTGCCTTTTTTTTTCCAGGAAATGTAAGATGGCAGCAAACACCCACAGTGAAAACAATAAATGGGAGTAGTCCAAAGACAGATCCCTGGAGAGCACCAAGTGATCTACAAAGGTGCTTCAGCTTTTACTTCCTGTCTGGAGATGTGGCCTTTCTTTCACACAATTTCACATGTTTTGTTTGGGGGTTTTTTGGCCAATATAGCTAAATGACCTGCTGAAATCATCTTTAGTACAAACGACAGTAGCCTGCTGATATTAAGCCCCTCACTAGATTCACTTTTATACGCCCATCAGGTTCAACTGTAATACATAAAGCACTATCCCCTTTTAAACTCATTCTTTGTCTCCCTCTAGTGCTAAGCAGCCTCTTCACTGTGTTTAATCTTTACATTTAAATAAAACATCTTGTTCCCCTGTGCAGGTTTTATGCTGTGTTTTCATCTCGCTGGGCCACTTGTGGCAGTTATTTATTAAAAGCAGTCTGAGGAGTGCAACGTACACAAGAACACACTTTTTTTGTATTTTTTACAGTCTGGTAAATGAGGGAAGTAATGTTCCATTGTTGCTTCCAACATGTCGACGTGTCTGAGCTGAGAACAGCCAACACGCACACACGAGTCGTCGGGCTCTGGGATATAACAGCAAAGCATGAAAGCAAAGGTGAAACTGAATCTGTAAATTGCAGAGCAGGGAAAAGGAGAGAGAGACACACACACAGAGCTGTTATCAGAGCAGGGGTATGTGTAACCTCATCGCCCTGCTAAAATTTCTCCAGTCGGTCACCTGACCACAGCCCAGGCTTCTGATTGGCTGATTGGCTCTCACAGACAGGTAATGATGTAAGTTGAGTGTGTGGGAACGAGGGAGGGTGATAAACCTGTGTGTGTGTGTGTGTGTGTGTGTGTGTTGTGTGTGTGTGTGTGTGTGTGTGTGTGTGTGTGTGTGTGTGTGTGTGTGTGTGTGGGAAAAGGGCAGGTTGATAACGGCTTTTCCCACTACTGCTGCTATATGACCCTCTTACCTGACTGCCCAACACTGTTTATCATCAACTCCAACACAGCAGGAGGTCTCTGCTGCCCGTTTGAGTGTGTGTACGTGTGTGCGGGTGTGTACTGGTGTAGGTCTTTGTGTGTGTAGCCAGAGGGGAAACATACAGATTTAGAATGGGATTTGAATGATATACACCAAAGAAATCTGTAGGTGTGTGTATTTGCTGTTGTGTGTAACGGGATCTTTGCTATCAGATTAGTTTCAGCAGCGAAGCCTCATATGAGCATGAAGTAAATGTAGAGAATGGTGAGAGCGACCAAACCTTCAGCAGGAGACACTACTGGAGTCCTAATGAGGTTTGCAACTCATCCCGGTCTTTCCTGTCTTTCATTTGTGAGAAACATGGATTTATTGACAGTTTTTGACTCCAACCTGAAGATGTTTTCAACAGAAAAAACTCATTTAGTGTTAAAGTTTCTACATTTGTCATTTTTAATGGTGATATTTTAAAATATCAGTGAAGGGGTTTGTTTAATTTTAGAAAGTGCAGCCACACACCACACACACACACACACACACACACACATTAGAAAAACACACAAGCAAGTCACCCCCATCATCATCAGCACCATCCCACACAGTTCCCATCGACATTGCCCAAAAGCTTAATTGATTTTGTTCTGTGTGTGTGTGTGTGTGGTGTGTGTGTGTGGTGTGTGTGGTGTGTGTGTGTGTGTGTGTGTGTGTGTGTGTGTGTGTTTGGAGTGGGCGTTTTTGGGGGCTCCTAGTTCCCAGAAAATCTCTTCCCACTGACTGTCACTCCTTCTCTCCCCGTGTCACTCTTCCAAAAAATACACACACACACACACGCACGCACACACACACACACACACACACACACACACATCCCCCCTTCAGCCCCTCACACTGAAAAACTGGCTGGTTCTCAGACACCTGGTCATTACCATTGCTAATTAGGTACCATTAATCAGGTCTGTGTGTGTATGTGTGTGCGCACACGCGCATGTCTGTGTGTGTGCGTGCGTGCGTGTGTGTGTGTGTGTGAAAAAGACAGCAAGAGAGCAGATTAAAGGAAAAAGAGGTTAAATCTAAGTAAGCTCTATAATAATATTGCTTGTAAATAGTCATCAGGATCACTCATGAGAAGAGGTAAAAAATATATATTTATTAATTTTACATCACAGGTCACAAAGTATTAACATTTATAAAGTTACAGTGATATAAGTTATAGTTAGATTTCAGGAATAATGTTGATAGGAAAACACGAATACAGTTATAACATCATGATATGTTTAGTTATTACACACCACGCATGTGTGTGTGTGTGTGTGTGTGAGAGAGAGAGAGAGAGAGAGGAGATAATAATGAGTGTGATGCATCAATGAGCTGTGTCATCAATGGGCTCAG